>NC_025993.2:156104316-156404316 GCF_000442705.2 Elaeis guineensis | reverse complement strand
CAAATTGGGTATATGGAAAAGAGAGGAAAAAGAAAGTGAATGTGGTACCAATACTAGGATGGATGGAATGGAGTGAGGGCAGGATTGATCCCAGGTCTCTTGTATCAACACAAGAGATCATACCAACTCAGATAGTGAGAACACTAGTATATCTTATTAAACTGATTACGAGAAATGGCATATGCTAATTTTCTGAAAGTCATAGAAGATGTGTTCCAATCAAAGCATCAAATTGAAGCCTTCCACACTAAATTATTTCAATGGCATAGCTTTGATTTTCAATCTACATCTGAAAAATTTTACAGCACATATATTGACATTGACATGACCTGGAAAAAGTAGCTCTTAGTTATGCAGAAGTCCATTTTCCTTTGCATAATTTAACGCAACCAATTAGTTTCTCTTTATAATTAAGCCACACTTTGGTGCTAATTTAAACTGAATTAATATAGGGAAAAAAACTTAAACAGTATATCCATAAGATTTTGATATACAAATTTTTGAACACTTAATCCAGAGTATCTGTAAAAACCTGGGTTTGTATGTCTATAGATTTCTGCAAGCTTCTGCATTTGTTTGATTTCTAGGCATTTGCAAAATATTCATATATATATATACACTAAGAACCCTGATTGCATGTTTGATCACTTGGACAGAAAGCCTGGGCAAAAGTGGCTGCATCACTGATATGCTGTAGAAACCTGGGCAGTGCATGAAGTCTCAGTAATCTGTTTAATTTTTATTGCATAACTTGATGAACTCATATACCTTTTCAAATTGTATACAAAGTTTGTGTTCGTATAGATGTTTGTGATTGTGCAAGTTGAAACAAAAGTAAATAATATGATATATGCTAAAGGTAATATCTGTATGAGAAATTTAATGTTCAAGTGCCTCCTTAATAATAATCACATTTGATGCTTCTGTTGTTCATTTTGTTTAAATCTGTTTGGCCATTTTGGGGGCTTGATTTTATCAATTTAAATAAATTAAATTGTTTGAGTTTATTTGGTGGATTTCAAGTCGCTATGTTTGGCTTAGATAACACCACAGTCACACATAAATACCTTTTTGAATTCAATTGGTTGCCTGGATTACTAATTTATAAATAACTTGCAAGGTTTTGAGATTTTCATATTTCAGATTTCATATGTTGTTGGAGAAGCATATACTATTGTTTAGAATTGATGGTAGCTTATTTCATATTGATGCAACTTCAGTTTATTAACTTTAGTTATTTGCTAGGCAATCTCAGCCCTGCTCAGACTCTTGACCTGCTTTCCTCGCAAAATTATCTAATGATTGATATAAGATCGGAGAAGGACAAGAATAAAGCAGGAGTTCCTCGTCTGCCCTCCAGTGCTAAGAACAAGATGATCTCAGTGCCGTAAGATTTTTTATTCTTGCTATGGCTGTCTACCATAACGTAATTAGCAAAAAACTACAGCAGACAGCTCTGTTTTCTTGTAGTTTAGAAGAACTCCCGAGCAAGATAAAAGGTCTTGTGAGGAATGTAAAGAAAGCAGAAGCAGAGATAGTTGCATTGAAGATTTCATACCTCAAGAGACTTAATAAAGGCTCCAACGTCATAATAATGGACTCGTGGGTTCCTTTGGCACACAACTTTATTATATCTTGCGAACTTTCAGTTTATCCTTGAGTCAGGTTTTTCTCATTATTAACTTTCAGCGTCCAATTGGAATATACAGGTATTCTGATAATGCAAAGATTGTCGCAAGGGCACTCACGAGTCTAGGCTTTAAGAACTGTTGGATCATGTCGGATGGCTTCTCTGGGGGAAAAGGGTGGGTGCAGAGCCGTTTAGGGACAGACTCGTATAATGTGTCATTTCCAGAGGTTATATCTCCTTCGCGGATCATCCCAGCAGCTGCAACTCGTTTTGGTCCCACCAGCTCAACTGCTGTCCGACCTTCAAGAAAGTTCCTTCCAGGAAGTATCGATAATTAGAAGTTTCATTGCTGAAAATTCTCTAAATATGCTTTATAACCAATTTGTTTATAATCTAGTTGTATCTTTTTGATATCTGAATCTGTTGGCTCATTTATGTTATGTTTAAATTAGTCATGTTTCCTACATCCATTTCATCATTTTCAGCAAAGCAACCATGGATTTAGCCTCATCCCAATCTCTGCACTAGCAGGACCCTTGCAAGAATCACATGCAAGCAAATGGCATTTTTGGAATTTTTGGCCCTTGTTACATTGATGCTGATTATTTAAACATTTAGCGATTCCCTAGTACTAGATCCATTGGCCCTAACTTGCCATGGCATCACTTGTTGAAGACATTCTGATCATTCATTCACCATTAATGCCAAGTTTATGACTAAAATATTTATATTCAGTGGTCAAAATAGGTGGGGCGTGTGAAATGGTTGAATTGATAAAGTCACTGGCTATTGGATATGAGTGACCTGCTTTGATTAGCAGCTTGTTCTGGAGAGCAATATCAGATGCTCTGCTTTGTGTTTTATGCCTATCATCCCGTTTTCAGTTGTCAACAAGTTCATCAGTCCTTGAAATCCGCCATCCTCTTGTTCTCTCATTATTACCTTCTCTCAGGTGGTTAGGTATATATGGAATAGCGTACAATAATATAGATCACAGGGACCGGCCTTCTTCCTTCTCAATAAGTGCAAGGTGTGGGATGTACTTGTCCATGACTTTTTCTATTACATGTTTAATTTCCTATTCTGGTTGCCCGTGATAAACTACATTTCTTTCTTTTCTTTTCTTCTTCTTCTTCTTCTTATTCTTTTGCGTTCAAATTGCATATCAAAAGAGAGCAAAACTAAGAGAATTCCTCATGAAATTTTCAGTCATAAGAAGGATGTAATCAAAGGCAAACTTCACATTCCATGGATCTACAGAAAAAGGGAGATGTATACTTCTACCTCAGAAAGTAGTCATAGTGGTCCATATCCTAATTGCAGGGAAGAAGAAGGTAAGGTCGATAAATAGCACGTTAGAATCATATAGTAAAAGGTTCTCTCAAGGACAAGAAGATATTTTCCACGTACACCCTCGCCCTCCACCCTCTGCTACCTTCAATCTCCGTAAGACGTTCGTCTCGACGATCGTAAAACAGCAATCCAAGCTCAGAACTATCCAGCAGTATTCTTCCATCATCCATAATCGCTACCGGAGTGACTTGCGGCCGGTGGCAAGCGTGCCGCAACGAAAAGAAGCTGATGCTGTATTCTTTCACCCACCGTCCGCTGTCATAGTCCATCAATAACCTCAGGTGCAACATATGAGGAAAGCCTACTCCCAGGCATAGCAAGCCTTTGAGCTCGCTGATCTGGAGCATCGCCCGATCTAGGCGTAGCTCTCTCTTCTCATCGCAGTCAAAACTCGGCAGCGGGACCATGCTCCACGTCTCCAGCTCCAGATCAAATGCTGCAATCCCGTTGCCGACGAAGAGTTCATCTCGTCTGCATTCATCTTCATACTGATCTGTCCCGTTCTCATCGAAAGGGGGAGAAACACGGAGCTGTCTCGTCTTCATCGAAGAGGGCAGGAGATGGAGAGCGCCGTTGAGAAAAGGTATGCCTCTGCTTTCGTCGACACGACAGGGCGGACGTCCAATCTCCCTCCAGCTGCGGTCGGTGCCGACAGTGAAGACCTCGTAGCTCAACATGTAACCAAACCTCGCCACTTTGAATTGCCCAAGGGAAGCCACATATCCGAAACCGAAGCGATGGTAGCCGTTCGACCCTATGGGAGCCGGCAGGGCCACCAGCTCTCCGGTGGCGGGATTGCACAAGAATACGCTGCTGTTTCTCGTCAAGCAGATAACGTCACCGGAGGAGTGCTCCATTTTGACGTACTCCGGCACGGTTATGGAGGAATACTTGGAAATACCTCCTTCACTGCTTAGCGTGGAGAGGCGAAGGGTGTTGGGGTTAGCACGGTGGGTCTCGGCGACGAGAAGGAGAGCTTTGTGTCGGGATCGATCGTGATGGTCTCGGAGGAAGAGAGGATTAGAGATCAAAGAGGACCATGGTTTGGATACGCATCGGAATCTGGCGAGGGAACTGGCCGGGAGCCTGAGGAGTATCTCGTTGATGAGGTCGAGAGTGAGGCCCCGCCTGGCCATGGCACGAGCTTTGCTTTCTTTGGTTTGTTGCGAGCCGCTCGAGCGCTCGCCATACCTTTATAAAACAGGACATGGGCTTGCTTGCAAATAAAGTTGATAGGGAAATTTAGAGATGAAAGGTCCTTTTTGCCGGCCGGCCCTGGAGCTCTCCGACTCTCCGTGGAGAATACGGCACGGGAGAATCCGACAGGTGTAATAATTTATCAAAAAAAAAAGAACGAAGCGTAAAAGAAGTGTAATAGTTTTTAGTGGATGGATCACGTCAGATAAACTTTGGTTAAGAGTATCTACGCACGGCTAACCTCTGGAGTAATACGCTCCAAGAGATGCCATATATACGCACCATAGTTGCGCATGTCTTTCGTGAATAAATAAAGCAATCACTATTATAATGGTCATTGATAGCTGTATGACCAAAAGTGACTTTGTTTGATGATGCCAATATGACAATAAATTATGCATCAGCAAATATATATATATATATATATATATATATATATATATATATATATATATATATATATATATATATATATATATATATATATTTTATGAGAAAAGAAGAACAATGCTCTTGAAAATTTCCTAATTTATTGGCTACAGATGGCACATGGTTATTTGACATCACAATTCTAGAGGTATCATTGAGAGGAGTATGGAAAGGCCTCATGCATGTATGGTTGATTTTGGGGGCAACCAATATTATTTTAAAAGATGACTCGGCGATCGTAGCGGAAGGGATCTCAAGAGAGAGTTAAATTATAGAGAGAGATCCATTGCTTAAAGATGTATGGCTTCTTTCCAGAATATTTGTATCATTCAATGCTTCATATATTTATAATGGACTAGATGACGTTTTATGTTGCAGATCATTCTGATCGAACATTATTGACAAATTAAGCTTCTACATCTCTTCTTTTTTGGTATTGTTTAGTTCCTGATATGATTGATTGTATTCAAAGTAGATGGAGCAGGCCATCTCACCTTTAAAAAGCAAACTCTGCTAAACATGAGCTGATGAGCATGTGTACAGTCACGATGACTGAAGATCATAGCGACTCATTACTGCACATTAAGAAACTTCCAAGGCCAAGAGGTTTTCCACGGATACGGTCGCATTATAATAATTCTTGACAACTCCAATATCAACAAAACCTTGATCCCAAAGGTGATACCGCATCAATCGGATATCAGACGTGGAGATTATTTTGTCGCTAACGGAAGCTCCAAATTGGACATGCAACTTATAGTTGATGCTATACCCCTTCACCAATACTCCATTTTCACAGTCCAGTAAAAAAACATCCTACTTATAAGGTGCTGAGAAATCGATCGGGCATGATGTCAATTGACCCGAGAACATTGTATAGATAAATTATTGAGATTCCAACAGTGGCATCACTACAGAAGTACATAAATCCGATCAAATTAATTATATATATATATATATATATATATATATATATATATATATATATATATATATATATATATATATATATATATATATATATATATATATATATATATATACTCAAATTAGAGTTAGATGGATCGAATTTAGATTTAAATCTAATTAAATCAAGACTCTATAATAGAAATCCTACATCAATTATCGAAATCATTGAATGTAATCTACTTCTCAAAACTACTTGCATATAAAAAATAATATGATTTAAAGACTCTTAACTTATGCATCTTAATAGTCAAAAAATTGAATAGTCTGAATAAAATTTAATTAAATATATTTTTTGATCACTTGATGCATAAGCTAAAGAACTTCAAATCATATGATTTTTTATATGCAAACAATCTTAAGGTAGTAAATCACATCCAACAATTTGAATCATCAATATAAAACTTCAATTATCCAATTTTGACCGACCTTATCCAAATCAGCCTCTATGTGTGTGTATGTATATGAAAATAAACTAATTTTAATAATTTTTTTAAAAAAAATTGAAGTTGAATATGAACCAGTAATCTAGAAAAAAGGCTTGAAATCAATCCAAAAAATTCAACTTGGCCTATTAAGTCAATCAAATTAATGTTCAATTATTTAGATTGAATCAGCTGAGCTAAGTCCAAACATAACTTTACTTTATAAAATGGACGTCCAATGGATCACATAAATGACTAAGCTAAGTCTAAGCATAAAAATCTTATTTTACATATTAAAATATATATGACGTCCGGCATTCCTTTTGATCTTATAAGAGCCAAGAGGTTGGCCTTGAAAGATTATCAACATGATCACCTCTATCCAACATTAGGTGAATGAGCAATTTCACCATACCATAATTATAGAAAGCAATTATACCCGTTTGATTATGGCAAAACATATGTCACTTGAATCCTCCAATGACAACTCATCACTATAGCTAAATGACATCTCAATTTTACCACATGCAATGCACAAGATGCGACCACCAACCATCAATATAGGATTCATATGGTTCTGCCATTGCTTGTCGCCCATGACCTCTCTCCCTATAAATAAATAAAAGGAAACAAAAGACTTTAAGTAAGTCTCAAGGCTATCAAGCCCCTCTCTCTTATTCTCCCCACTTTCTTTCACCGATCACCAATCGACGACTGATTGAAACATCAAAAAATCTTCCTTGAAGATATTTCCGATAAGGGGCATTTTTTTTTTTTTTACAAATTGAATTTCTATCCTTTAAAGTCTTCCCTAGGCAAATTTTAGCCCATTTCAATCAGACCAACCTTAATCTTAGCTCGAAGATCAGCTGCAACGTACACACATGATCTGATCTTAATCTTAGCTCAAAGATCAATAGCAATATATATATATAGAGAAAGAGAGAGAGATCGGATTGGTTTGATTTGAATCAATATTTTGAAATTCAAATCAAAACAAACCAATTTTTTTCAATTCAAGTTGATATGGAACTAGATATTTTTTAGAAAAATATAAACCAAACCAAGAAGATCACCTTGGGTCCACTTCCTAGTACGGCCGACTGTTTTGTACACCCTTTGCACCACCCTCCAAACTCCCTTTCGAGTAACATTCCATTATAACATTCCAAAGCACTTTTCATGTGATATTTGAAACTTTTGAATTAGAAGGCATTATTTTTCTTTCAAAACTTATATGAGGACTTGTGCAATACCAATCATACCCTTGGCCTGTATATGTTTATGATATATTAGATAGAAGATAGAAGATAACTCATCACGAAAAAAAAAATAATCATACAGAGCAAAAATGTTGGTGTATCAAAAAATAAAAAATAAAAAACAGAATCATAAACCTCAACGCATACATAAGCCGCAGCACCATACAAGTAGCACGATCTATACCAATCCTACCAAGATGAAAGAAAATAAATCCTACCAAGATGAAAGAAGATTAGCAGATGAAAGAAAATAAAACCTATAAGATGAAAGAAGATTAGCCTCAGACATCCAAGGAAGAAAAAACTAAGCAGCACAAGCTCTCGAGCCCCGGCGAGGCGAAAGCTCTCAGGCGGCCACTGCGAATGTTTTGAGAAACAAGCCTTTGGATATATCATCATCAGCAAACAATTAAAAAAATACAAAACTAAACGCAATCTGTGGTAACGAGGGAACTAAGAAATAGAAAAAATCTAAAATGGACACGGAATCATGAGAAAAGTATTCCAACTTTGGGGGGGCGATCTCAGACATCCAAGGAAAAATCGTGCAGCAAATGCTCTCAAGCCCGGCGAGGCGAAAGCCCTCAGGCGGCCACTGCGAATGTTTTGAGAAACAAGCCTTAGGATTTGTCATCCTCGACGGCCCCGGAGAATACCCATCTCACAATCCATAAAGAACCCTGGGATGAAGAAAGAAACAGGTAAACGGACCAGCAGTGGAGGAGATTGAACGAAGCCAAGGGTTTCGAGCTGCTATGGCGATGGACGGCGTGTAAGGTATTTAGGGTTTCAGAGGATTTGAAGAGAAAATTAAAGCACAACATGGACGGTCGGACAAGTGTGATGGGCGCCGTATGGTGCTTCTTGGTGCGGCTCCAGAAGCTTCCAATGTTAGCGCAGAGGCGTGCCTCAGCGGACTTCGTCTGGGCTTTCGGTGGGCCGGTTTTTTTCCTGGGCTTGAAATCTCAACCTCTGTGCACTGTACTTCCATATAGACTGACTGGTTGCCTTCCTATAAATTTTTTTTATTATTTTTTTAAATCTTAATTATAAATATACTTTCAAACCCAACTTATTTCTCAAACCACGACATTTTGATTAGCTGAATGGCCAGGTAGAGAAACTATTCTGAAATCGCATATCCAACATGCGTTTCTCCTCCACATAACCTCCGACCTTTAAAATAATATAAAAATTTGAAAATAAAAACCGCATATTGAAGATGCAATTTCAAAATTGAAACCGCATCTTCAACATGCGATTTTATATGTTTTCTACCACCTCACAACTTATAAATGGCTCGGCCTATGTCAAATTAAAATTGTATGTTCAAGATGCGGTTTCAATTTGAATTAACACCGCATCTTGAACATGCGGTTTCAATTCAAATTGAAACCGCATCTTGAACATGCAGTTTCTTCCCTTTATCCACCATCAAACTGGTTTCAATTCACCCCACGGCCACTTCTTCCTTCAGTCTTCTCCTCCACGATTAGCCTCCTCCCTACCTGACAAGCTCCTCCTCATCCCGCAACCGATCTCCTTCTCCTCTTGCCACCAGCGTCTACTCCTTCCCGATTGGCCTCCATCTTCTATGACCGACCTCTTTCTCCTTTCTCTTGCTGTCGCCCCTCCTGATCGACTTTTTTCTCTCTTACCGTGGTCTCTTCCCGCTCCGAACGACATCTATTCTCCTCTTATCGATCCCCATTAGCAAATCGACCCAATGGCTTCAAAAAAAGATAGCATATCGAAAGCAAAAAAAGCTCATAGAAAAAAGAAAAATAGCCAACACGTAGGTACAGCCGACACATAGGTACGAAGAAGATTTATTTTTTAATAATGAATGTGGAGAAAAGTTTAGATCTAATTATTATGGTAAAAAAGTTGTGGGAGGGAGGATAGTAGACCTAGATCAATTTGATAATTTTCAAATTAGATTTTTATTTGAAAGAATGGGTTAGTCATCAATGATTACTCTTAACAAGCCAATCTATCATACTCTAATGAAGTGTTTTTATCGTAATTTTAGTTTTGACAAACCAAATTGTTGTATTTCATCTTATATCAAAAGAAAGATTATTGAGTTTGACTCTAGTATGCTTGCTCAAATATTCGGCATTCCATCAGATGGTGATGAGTATTTTAGTTCACTTATTGGAATCATCAAGTTTTAAAATATCTTCCCTATGCCATAAATATTTATGAGGACAATAGTTTAGTTGGTACCACCAGACCTAGTGCACATGCATTGCCTGTGTTGAATCATCTCATTCATCATATTTTTATATTTAATTTCCTACCTAAAGAGGGTCATAGAGATAATGTATCATTCCTAGATATTTATCTCTTACAAATAATACTTTCGGATGGTAGGATTAATTTGCTATATATGATGATGTATTATATGAATGAGTGCTTTCAAAGTGCAAAATCTTGTTTACCCAATAGAGCTATCATAACTGCTATCGTCGAGGTATTTGATGTTCCTATCAGTAATGATGATGAAATTATGAAGTTTAAACCCACTGATATCTATAACTACTCATCTTTGAGATGAATGGGATATATTTTTTCTGATGGGGTATAAAAGCGTGTAAGTGCTATGGATGAAGAAGAAAGTGCAGAAGAAAGTGAGGCTGCTAACAGAGACTAGCCTACGCACCCTGCTCAAACTACACAGCCTATCCTTGTCGCTCAAGCTGGCTAATCTACACAGTTTGATCAGCAATCATCCGATCTACGAGCATTATCTGCTCAAATAGATGCACCCAAGATATCTTTGATGAGACATATGGATGTGGAATTTACACATTTTCAATAGTTTGTATAGTACATTTATTGTCAGTTTCTTCTGCCACCACAGGATCCTCCAGCGGATGCTTAGGCCCTGGCTTCCGATTGTAGTACATGATGCTTCAGTTGATGATGTTTGATCTATTTTTTTGTATTTAGAAATATGATTTATATATCATTTGTTATGAGTGATGACTTATGTGTCGATGGTACTTGGAATTATGACTTATGTATCGTTTGTATTTGGAATCATCACTTATGTATCGATTATATTTGGAATTTGGTTTATGTGGTTTTAGGGTTTTATGTTTTTACAGTTTTAGGATTCAAGTTCCCGATTTATGGTTTCAGGCTTTTGGGTTTAAGAGTTTTGGATTTACAAATTTAATATTTAGGGTTATGTATAAAAGATATATATAATTAATTAAAATAAAAATTAAATCGGCTCCTGCAAACTGGTCGACTAGTGCCTGCTGTTTGATCGACCTTAGAAGATCGAGCACGTCGATCGATCTTGACCAAGACACACCGATTTATCGGTAGGTCTTGATCTGATTGATCAGCCCCTGTGATTCGATCGACCGCTGTGGACCGAGCGGACTGATCGATCCCAATCATTCTTTTCGATCGATCGATCTTTTAGGGGTGGCGTGTCATGCTACATCGATCAATCGGATCATAGGGCTCGATCGACCGGACCGCAGGTCTTTTTTTTTTTGCTTTCTTTCTTTCTTTTGATACGAATGTTTGGGGGTTTTGATCTTTTTTTTGGTAAGAAGGTTCAGTATTTTTTATTTAAGGACTTGGATTTATTGTTTCAAATTTGAACTTAGAATTTATGATTTACGGTAAGAATTGAGGTTTTGTACTTTACAATTGTTTAGATTTTAGGATTAACATACTTCAGGCTTAGAAGTCAGGGTTAGTAAATTAGGTTTAGACATACAATACAACGTTGGAATACAAATGCACAAATCCATGTGATCCATTACTCACTTGAAAATGCTTACAAATATCTTAAATCAGATCAATACAAATAAGTTCGGTACAATCTGGAATGTGACAGTAACATAAAAAATAGTAATATATATATGTGACAGTAATACATATAAGTCATGTCCCACATAGAGGCCGTCTCTCATCCATATAGGTTGTTTTCGACGATGCATTGGTTCTGGTTCACTTGGTCCCACATTCTTCTCTATATAATGATAGCTATGTACAACTCCTTCACCTATATAGTCAACATGATATGAAGGTCTCTCGTCGATCATTTCTGTTGTATAATCAAAACGCACAGCTGCCTCTGAAACATAGGGGAACTGACTCACATCCTCATGCATATATGCGGCCGATGATATATACGGAGTATATAAAGAAAACTCTGCCATCAGGATTGGAGAGATAATATGTCATTGACTATCTCATCTGTGTTGGACTGGAGGACATGGTCCATCTAATGCTGAATGTCTAAAAGCTGAATGAGTCTCCTAACCTATCCAAAGATCAGGAGGATGGACACGGTTGGAGATGCGACTATGCTGGTCAACGGCATCCAGCATGAATGTACAAATATCCTGAATCGCATGCGGGGATGTGGATATCGACTCTGGATGAGTAAGATGATGTGTCCTCGCCAAACTGTCACTCTGACAAAGCAAATAATCAACTGGTGTTTGATATAAATAAAAATAATAAAGATCCATGAATTGTATCAAAATTAAGTTAATAAACGTATCAGATAATCAAACGTAGCATCACTGCGACCAATGAATCGCCAAGTGATGCACTGATACCACTGCATGTACATATCATTGAAGTCCATGGTATCATCAATTGAAGGCCCATCTATAACATAGTCTCAACGGCTCTCCCATAAATGGAGAAAATGCTAATGAGTAAATATCCCAATCCTAATCGACATGTCTTCTGAGGTCGATCCTATGTAGTCTAGCATCCGTATTACAATCGTCTGGAATAGACTGCTGGATCCCAAATTGCCGCAACACTCTATTAGAAAAATATCACTCTATAATATAGAAACAAATGAGCGGCACTCGGCTACACCATATATCTTGTCCGTCAAAGCAGTAATCAGGTAGCTCGGCAATGGTATCGGAAGTATATGTATCATCTGTGTATGAAAAAGATAAAGTATAAGTAATTGACATAAACTTATGGAAAAAAATGCTAATAAAAATGAGATACAGATGTAATGCTTACCTAATCCATAATTTATCGATCGAGATGGTATCGATATGCAATGAGAACATAGGTTGATATATCTCTGATCGAAAAAAATCTCTCAATCTGTACATATAATAACAAATGTCTAATGGACAAAATTTATACATACCTATAAAGATTGTTCAATCTTATTGCTTACCTCATACCCAACGGACCAGCTGGCAATGCACCACTATCAGGTAGATCCATAATAGGATCTGCAATAGGCCGACCTAATATGTGTGGTGCTATAAAGGGAAACCTACCCCATGCCCACAACTACAACAATGTCAAGGGTCTGGCTATTTCATGTGCATCTTTTTGGCTTCCGCTATACATCTCTCTATATAACCATGCAAGGCTAGCAGTGCCCCAACAATAGTGTCCCACAGTCTCAAAAACATAATATGCACCATATTTTTAGATTTCTCATAAAACAGACATCCACCCATGAGTTGTAGAATGTATGCCATAGCACAATACTATATCGCAAAGTCATCGGCATCAGGGGATAACGCAGTAAATTGCTCTTCCAACCATATCGTACTAAGCCATGACTCTTGAGTCTACCTGGAGATGGGATAATGCCTAATAGATTCAGACAAATCTGATGCCAAGCTTGTTGTGTACTGCCTATCACTAGCAGTCCATCAATGGGCAATCCAAGCTGGATAGCGACATCCTGCAATATGATGATGCACTCCCTCTGAGGTAGATGAAATGTATGAGTCTCTAACCGCCACCACTCTACGAATGCTGTGATCAAATGCCAGTCAAGCTGTACAGATCCAATATGACTTAATCCATAGAATCTGACCTGGCATAGATATGGCACAATGCATCCATTCAGTCGCATCGACCTATGCAATGCTAGCTCCCTCTAAAGACAGGTGAGAAATCGTGACTCCTTGTAATAATAAGTGAAAAATACCAATACAAAAATTAATTGAATATAATGAACTTTTTAAAGAAAAAATTAATGATATAAATACGTACCTCACCATCCTATACTACCGATGACTGACGATCAGTCTGGTCATGTAATACAGAATCATCTGCAAGCCCTGGATCCATGTATACGATATGCTGCAAGCATTGAACAATGGTTAGTAAAAATATTTTATAAATATATCTATTTTAATAACTTCGATTGGTTGCATTGTAATAAAACTTTCATCACAATCCAACTTAATATAACATATGTATGTCTGACATTCTCTATTTCTTGTTCTTAATATAATATTTTAATAAATAATTTCAGTATACTTCTACTTGATACAACATTACAATTGCACTGTTTCACGTTAGCTATCATTCTCTATTTCTTGTTCTTGGATATGTTCGTCTGTCATGGCCTGCCTCTCCACAGACTCGACATGCAGCCTGATTGCTAGATTTCCTCCAATCCATTTCATTTCATAGTCTTGAGGAGCGTGGTCTACCCTTTTGTCATAACCATTCTTATACAGGTATAATGATACACTCACTGTGGCTTTGTGACTAATATTCTTGATATGGTATGGGATGAAATTGATGAGTATAACTATGATAGTAATCATTTAGGGTGTAGCATCTATCAACATATCTCCAAAAATCAATTGCAGCATGAGCACAGGCAGCCATGACATATGAACAAGGCAAATATAGCATTGCCATTTCTGATACGTACATGCGTGCTCCGAAAGTTTCACTATCCGCATCATACATCGTACAAACATTAACTAAGTTGTTAGATACAACTAAATTAGAATTTAATAAATATGAGTAATACTGATCATCTGGGTGTTGTTGTCTTTATTCATATAAGGCCCACGCAATGCTATCCATATTTGGAACATGCTGCTAGCCCTATCAAAGCTTGTAACACTATGTAATATAGCTTTGGATGGGTTGGTGATTACACGATCCGCAACAAATGGAGTAAATCTTTTACCTCTTTCCAATACATCAACTACTTGAGTACGGCGACCATCAAAATATGATACAAGACGGAAGAATGTCAATTGTGCCAATGCAGTTATTGAAAAAAAGCGAGCATTTTTAAGTACTTCATTGAAACACTCTCACAAATTAGTAGTCATAGTACCGTATCGTCAGCTGTCATTATGTGCTTGAATCCATTTATCTAAAGGAATTTCATTTAAGCACTGAACCACATTTGGTTTAAGTTTTTTAATCTTTTTCATATATTTCTCAAACTTTCTTATCTATGTCTGCATACCAGCCTTCTTCACCATATCTCTTAGTTTTAAATCCCGAAATCATGAATTAACATTACTTGCTGCATGACGCAAGTAATATACACAGAATGTATGTGATGGTTGCCAACCAAGAAACTAATTATCTACTGCAGATAAATTACCAGTATGCTGATCTGAGATTAGATATATATTCTGACGTGTAGTAATAAAAGTTCTCATGCAAGAACCAATCCTAAGTATCCGTAGACTCCTCATCTACTATGGCAAATGTAAGTGAAAAATTTTGATTATTTCCATCCATAGCGGCTGCAATTATCATCTTCTCTAGATACTTTCCATATAAGAATGTAACATCGATACTAATCACTGGTCAACAATATTTAAACCCTTCAATGAAAGGTGCAAATGCCCAAAAAATATGATCAAATGTAGCGCATGCTGGGTGACGTATAGGAGTGCTGATAAATTTAATCCAAGAGTCGGAATTGAATTCCTCTACAGCATGCAACCATTTCGACAGTAATTCATACAACCTATCTTAATCACCAAATACTATGGCCATTGCTTTTTGCTTGGCATCTCATAACTTCTATAACTAGGCATATAGTTGAATCTATTTTTTAATACTGCACCAATGCCAACAATAAAAATTGTAGGCACTTCTTTCATGAGATCCCATATTTCACTAACAAAAAAATTAGAGTCTAGCCTACAATGATCTTGAGAAAGCATAGTAGATAAATATGTATGTGGACCAGCATATCGTGTGATTTCAAAATTGTCATATTGCTTAATTGTTCAAAGCATCCATTAACATCCCGACTCTTTATTTTTACATTTAACAATTCACAGTTTTGGCTCCAACTCAATAACCTTGAATTCACGATATATATCAATTGAATATTATTTTACTGTAGTTTGTAATTCTATCTTATCTACAAAATGAAGCCCCTTACATAACTCTTCACCCCTTTTTCATGTATTACATTATGCTTGCAATGCAGAACATATTGATACAATAGCAGCTGTCCAATCAAAATGACTAAATGTTCCATAAGGAGCTTCAAGCATAGAAAAATTTGGGACTCCTGTGTCATTTAAATTTTCTACGTCACGTGAGCTTCCAATATCATGTGGGCTTTCTGTGTCATATGATATGCTAGCTTGCTAAGCATCCTCTTCCACATCATCTTCATTTAGCACATCATTTTCTTAAAAAAGTCTATTATCTACATGAACCATATCAATGGCAACTGTATATAATGATGTTTATTTGATGATATTATGTGTCACATCACCATCTATTATACCAAACTGCTCCTTCGTATATCTCGAACCCATGTTTGCTACGACATTATCAATAATATACAGATTAGAGCAAATAATCTATTCTCCAACTTGCATTGTCATTCTTAAATTTTGATCATCTATTTCAAAATTATCTCAATCACGAATATCTTTGACATCTTCTAAGAGTTGCATATTTAGGTACAACTCTGCATCAGATAAATATGAATAAAAATTTACTGTTGAAAAGATTATCTCCATATCATCATCGTCGGTAATCGGAACAGCTTCATACTTGATTACTGATGGTTGCACAACTTGTGGATGTTTATATATTATTATTATTTTATTTTATCTTCTACCGACATGAAAGATTTTATAAAATTTATCCTTCAACTCCTCATATTTTATTCTATTTTTAATTCTAATAGCCTCTTGTAGTCGCCCATTGTACTCAATACCATATGATCCATTAACTATCGAACCATTAATATAA
Source organism: Elaeis guineensis (assembly GCF_000442705.2). Lineage (NCBI taxonomy): Eukaryota > Viridiplantae > Streptophyta > Magnoliopsida > Arecales > Arecaceae > Elaeis > Elaeis guineensis. The sequence goes on along the minus strand of NC_025993.2, from coordinate 156,388,048 downwards.
CATAAAACTATGACAATTTCTACCATATTTCACTACATACACAATAAAAAGAGTAAATTTAGCTTGCTATCAAATAAATATATATAAATTATAAATAAACTTGTATATGCCCATTCTAAAGGGTTTACAGACATGCATACATTCACATTTGCATATGTAGATATGTACATACATATATGTACTTACATAAATAGACTTGCATGTAGATGTATATACATGCAAACATACATGTATGTATACATGCATATATATATCCATTATTAATCTGCTAAAACTAAAAAAATTACTTACTTCAATATGCTAAAAAAGCCTAATTTCTAATAAAGTATGGTATATCTAATGATAATTTAAACAACTTACTAATATATTTTAATTATGAGCATTGCATGGATTATTGTAGTATTGATGATCAAAAAAAAAGTTTTGACAAAAAATGACATAAATAGAGCATTCAACTTAATTAAGCCTTAATCCAACTACATTACCAAAGAGCCCTAAAATTGACATCATCAAAGAGCTAAGATGGAAACATTACACTAGATTTTTTTTTTAGGAACTCCTGTATGAATATTAATTAACTACATGTATTTGAGTTTAAGTTACACTAGAATTTAAACCAATAAGTAACATGCAATTTTAAAAAGAAAATCATTCTTATAGATCAAGTATTAAAGCATGATTAAAAAAAATAATTAACTTACTTACAGTTAAAATATCGGAACAGAGACGGGGGGCCGATCAGAGGTGGTGCTCAACGGGGGAAGGGGGATGACCAAGGAGGGGGGCCGATCGTGCTCAACGGAGGAAGGGGGTGGGGGGGCCATGGGAGGAGGTGGCCACGATAAGAGGAAGGGTGATGAATACTTAATTTAAGTCGCTAGAGGTACTAAATATTATAATAATCGATGTTATTTTATTAAAATTTGATGCTCTCTAATCTATTTTGTAGGTAATTGAGAGTTTGGATTCATATGACTCAAATTAGACTCAAAATAGATTAGACTTGAGTGAATCAAGCAACCAGCTCCTATTCCAGTGTGAACGCGACTTAAAGATCAACAGAGAAGAATTAATATGAAGATTCAAAGATCCTTATTCACGCTCCCATCTCTCTTTTTATGAAATTCTAGCCTCTCCACTCTATAAATAGAACCCCAAGACCTTCATCTTCTTCAATCAAGCCAATCCTAAGTTCTCTTCAAACTTCTCTCTTTCTCTCTCCCTCTTCTTCTTCTTCATAAGTTTAAGAGAGGTACTAATCCTAGCACGACACTATATTCTTCCACAGATTCTTTTGTCATATCCCATCAAATCTAAGAGAGATCCTGATCCTAATGCCGCTACCCTTTTCCTTCTACATATCCGCTTCCATCAACCTTTCTTCCTTGAAGTTCCTAAACCAAGCCTTCCAGTCATCCTGCTGCTGTCTGCATGGAAGAAGATGAAAGATTCAAGGAGACACATCCACCATCAAACGCAGCAAGAAGATCAACTTGATTTAGTTGTCTTGTATTACAATTTTATTTCTTTTCTTTATGTATGCTTCTTTATTTGATTAATGAAAAATAATTTTATTATAATTTTCATACTTCTTTCTTAGTTTCTTACAATCTATTATTTTTTTTTTATATTTTTGAAACAATCAACTAAGATCTCTGCAGATACGATTCCAACTCATCCTATCTATATAGTAGTGAGTATGATTAATTTTGGTGTACTACGACACGCATCAAATTTTGATGCCGTTGCTAAAGATCTTAGCATGATTATTTTGAAAAAAATTAAAAAAATATATAAAATAATAAAAAAATATTTTACTACTTTTTAAATTTTTATTTCTTACTTTAGATTATTTGACTATCTTATATACTTTACTGCTTTATATTTTTAGTTGATTATTTTCTTCTCTTATACTCTTGCTTTCCATACTTTACTTTGCTGATTAGTAGTTTGTATTTTATTGTTAGTTAATTTATTTTAATTACTTAATTATCTTCTATTTATTCTTTTAAAAAAAAATTATCTTATATTACTTTTTGTATATAGTAGATTTACTATTTTATATCTAAATTTTTTTATTTGCATGTATAGAAAAATTTTTTACTTTCTATAGCTTGGTGATCTACTGCTTTTTATAGGTTAGAATAATTTACTGCTTTATATAATTAGTAATTTTTTACTTTCTAAGTAGATTAAATTTTTTATTTTTTATTTAAATTACGTAGTTATTTTTTATTCTTAACTGTGAAATTACTTTATTTGCACAGTGAGTAGTTACCTTATTTATTATTGTCCATTATTCCTAGTGATTTATTACTTTTCATAGCTTAGAATAATTTATTATCCTAAAAGTAGATTTAATTTATTATTTTATTTATAGGCTACCTACTTGCTTTTTAATCTTAACATTATTTATTTTTTATTTAATTAGATTTACTAGATCTTCTCATACCTAATTAACCTAATTTAAAACTTACCTCTTATTCCTTCTTGCTTAAAAATAACATAATATAAAAAGAATACAAAGACACCACATAACACTTGACTAATATAAATAAACCAATTAAATCTTAAAAGCTAATTAACATGTTTGGATATTTTTTCTTTTTATGTTGTATATTTTCATAAAAAATCTTAAAGACAAAACCCTAATCAACATGAGGTGGAGATTTCATAATCCTTCCTTGGCCCACAAACCACCATCTTACAATTTTATTGACCTAAACCTCTAATTTAAAATCGATTAGACGTTGACCCCTAAGGATCCTCGAGCTCAGTAGGATAAAAAATCATAAAAGTTGGATCAGATTCAGATTAGTCAGTTTAACTGGTGTCTAGAAAAGTGGTTCAGAAATTACATTTCGAAGGAAGATGGTTCATTAATTGGTTTTATTTGCTTACCTGACCAACGCAGTTAATATTTAAGAAAAGCAACGGGGGGACCCCTACCAATCTTACACTTATCTGACCAATTGAGTGGCTAGCCTTTTACTTGGAGTGCTCAAAAGTGACCTTGATAGTTAGGAGCTGTCTAAATCTAGGTTAACCCTGGGATAGAGTTGATTTGATTGCATCACTTATCTGAAAAATTAAAAAAAAATAAAAATAATTAAAAATAATCTTCACATCTATCATTTCTAGGTTTAGAACTCTTTTAGGGTTCTCATCTTTAGAACTTCTCTCTTTCTTCCTCTTTTCTTCTTCATTTTCTCTCCTTCTTTCTTAAAAAAAGAAAATTAGAAGGGGATTGTTCTAATCTAGACATAGATCTTTTGAAATCAATCAAGAACAATCCGATAAATTAGATCTGTGCTAGGAATATGGATTTTTATAGTAGAGATGATGAGCTGTCTCATAAATTAGATTACCTACTAGCTATTAGACACTCTCTCTATATATCTTTTCTTCCTACACAACAAGTTGAATGCCCAACTGTGCATCAATTTTTTGAGTTTAGATATGAGTAAGTTCATCAAGATCAAAGTCAAATAGCCTACGAACCAAGATATAACTTATTTTTGAACGACTACAATTCAGATTGGGGGGTTCAACCAAATTTTTCATGAAAACCACACCCAGTGAGTATCCCAGCAACACAAGAAACTATGTTTGTAGAAGCATCCTATTACGACTTGTCCTATTCATAATATCAACTTTCTCCAACTATCTATAGCCCATCATTTGAAGAGAAAGTTCTGCAAGCACTAGATAGGATTGAAAGCACTAATCAGCTCCTTCACTTCTCTATACAATTTTCAGTCGAAATAAAAATTCAAGTCGATCAATCAGTAATTACAATCAGTAAAGAGGAGGAAGAAGAGCTGCTTAGTCAACTTGAGAGTGATCCTGAGAGATAATACCGGACTAAGAATTTTAATATCTCTATAATTTTTTCTAAACAATCAATTATGACTCTCTGAAATGAAATGACCCTAAAACAATCTTGTACAACCAAAATGATCAATATAAATAATTTGACTAAGACAAAAATATCTAGAGAAAAATTCAAATAGTGGGACAAACCAATTCCATCATTATCCTATGTACCTATCGCCCCCTTTCCAAATGCCCTAGAATCACCCATTTCTTTTTGTGGGAAGGATAGACAAATTGATGAAATGAAATTAATTGAGACTTTTCAAGGACTATAAATGAATAATATAATAAAGAAAGTTGCACCCATAATTTACTCTCAAGATTCTTTAGATCCCTGTTTAGCTCACTTTGAGGTGGACGATTTTGATGTCAATGGATATATCACAAAAATAAATGATCCAGTCGATATGCCCTATCCTAAAACCATTTTACTTTAGATCAAAAAATATGGGCCATCACCTAACCTCTCAATAACTTTCTTATTAGAATCACCACCTATTGATGCACCTACTAACATCCTTCTAGTGATCCCTAATCAGAAAGTCTAACTTATAGGTATTCTAAAAGTACATAAAAAAGCTATTGGATAGGATATCTTTGAAATGAGGGAAAATAATATTGAATTTTTTATAACTGATTTCTCTAAAATCTTTGGCATTGCTTTCAAAGACTATCTCCAAAATCTTTTTGTGGTGTTAAAATGATATATGGAGATAGATTTAGTGTTAATTTAAAAAAAATACCATGCTATAGATTGGAAAGAGATGATGACAAAACATATCATATCCGCGATAGGGATTAGAGTAGATCAGGTTATAATTGAAGAAACTCTTAAACTACTAACCCTAATCTCGGTTCAACAAACACAATCTCTTTTCAATCATTAGAAAAATTATGAGAATATTGTTAGTCCCTGAAATTGCATGCTTGCCCAGTACATTCTATTGGTTCGGACTAATCATCATAAAACACTATACAGATATTTTTCTGCCATGATAACAAGGCCTCCTGATTGGCCCTGTTCTTTTGACTCTTTGAGGGACGTACCCAAATTAGTTATAAGAGGGACTCTCTCATAGTGTCCGGCTGAAGACGTTAAATTTAACACTTTTTTAGAGGCAACCCAGCTTATGCAATATTTTTAGTTTTTTTTTTATTTTGTAGGAATCTCGAAAAAAAATAATTAGCCAAGTTGAATCTTTATAGTGAAGTGGATAAGTGATGCTAATAGTCAAGTTCGGGGGAGAGCCACGTTCATACCAGTTGAAATCAAGAACACACCACACCCAGCAATGAAGGATCTCTCAACAATGAAGCATATTAAACTCAGGTGGTATCCTTCCTTGTTATATTTTATTATGATTCTCTTCTTCCATTGGGGACAATAAAAATTAAGTTGGAAGGAGAATAACTAATTTAATTAAGTCCTCGAGTATGGTCAGAAATAATTAGTTTTGTGTATCTGAATTTTATCTCGATTTAAAGTTAACTAGGCACCCTAATCAATAAGTGATTAACGATCTAGATAATTTTAGAGATATTGAGAAAAAAATTATTAAGGATGCATAATTAATCAGAGAATTTAAATTAAACTAAATTTTAAAGTGATTCTAGAACCCTCTTCCCACCATCTCAATGGAGGTATGGGTGGAAAAATCTAGGTATACAAAAAAAAAATTATTATAAAAAAAGATAAAATAAAAAAAAAATTAGCATTTCTCACTAAGTAATCGGACCTTTTCGCCTAAGTAAGCGTTGTTGTTCGTGTCAAAAAGTGAGAATATGAAGAAACCTCTTGTATAGTCAGTTTTTAACTTATAGTCTTTTTGACTCGAGTCAGTAAGTCTGAAGGATGTTTTACACCTAAGGCCCTAAATCCAACTGATTTGGAAGTCATTGGCCTAAAGCTCGCTACAAGAGTCAATTAGAAAACTTAAGGAGTTAGGATATTGCACTGTACATATAAATATTTTTATAAAAAAAAAGAAAAAAAAATAAGGAGACTAAATTGTAAGAAGATAATAAATCTTGCTCATATCGAGTTAGAGGACTTAAAGAGTAGAGTGAAAAATTGGTGAAAGAAGATCTTTAAAAATTTTTATGGCTAATACTCAACCACTAATTGGGTTGAATTGATAATTCAATGAAGTACCTCATTAATGGTCTAGCCAGATATCCACTATAGTTAGGAATGTCTAGGATAATTTTCGATTCAAAGATAATTTGGTGCACAATGCTAATATATCTATTTTACTCGAGGACGAGTAAAAGTTCAAATTGGGAGGTATGATGAATACTTAATTTAAATCGCTAGAGGTACTAAATATTATAATAATTGATATTATTTATTGAAATTTGATCCTTTCTAATCTATTTTGCAAGTAATTGAGAGTTTGAGTTCATATAACTCAAATTAGACTCAAATTAGATCAGATTTGAGTGAATCAGGCAACCAGCTCCTATTTTAATGTGAACACGACTTAAAGATCAATGGAGAAGAATCAATATGAAGATCCAAAGATTCTTATTTATGCTTCCACCTCTCTTTTCATGAAATCCTAGCCTCTCCACTCTATAAATAGAACCCCAAGGCCTCCATCTTCTTCAATCAAGCCAATCCTAAGTTCTCTTCAAACTTCTCTTTTTTTCTCTCCCTCTTTTTCTTCTCCATAAGTCTAGGAGAGGTACTAACCCTAGCACGATACCATATTCCTCTACAGATCCCTTTTTTACATTCCATCAAATCTGAAAGAGGTCCTAATCCTAATGCCGCTACCCTTTTCCTTCTACATACCTGCTTCCATCAATCTTTCTTCTTTAAAATTTTCAGACCAAGTCTTCCAGTCATCCTGCCGCTGTCTGCATGGAGGAAGATGAAGGATTCAAGGAGACACATCCACCATCGGACGCAGCAAGAAGATCAACTTAGTTTAGTTATCTTGTATTACAATTTTATTTCTTTTCTTTATGTATGCTTCTTTATTTGATTAATGAAAAATAATTTTATTATAATTTTCATGCTTCTTTCTTAGTTTCTTACAATCTATTATTCTTTTCTTTTATATTTTTGAAACAATCAACTAAGATCCCTATGGATATGATCCTGACTCACCATATCTACATAGTAGTGAGTAGAGTTAATTTTAATATGCTACGACATGCATCAGAGGAGAACAGGGCCAATCATAAGAGGGGAAGGATGCCGACCGGAGAAGAGTGGAGGCCGATCATGCGACAGAAAAGAGCTTGGTCGAGGAGGTAGATGTCGATCGCAAGACGGGGTGAAGGTCGATCGAGGAGGCGGATGCCGATCGTGAGGAGGGAGACCCAAGGCTGTCAGGTGGGGAGGAGACTGATCATAGTTGGAGGACCACAGGGAGGATAAATTTGTATGGTGGGGAAGGGACCATAGGTGGGGAGGACCATTTGCGGGGTAGGAGGAGATTGTTGTGGGGGGGAGACATGAAACCGCATGTGGAAGATGTGGTTTGAAGCTAAAACCGCATCTTCTACATGTGGTTTTCATTTTCGAATTTAATATTTTTTTAAAATTGGTAGGCCACATGGAGAAGAAATCACATGTTGGACATGCGGTTTCAGAATTAAAACCGCATGTCCAACATGCAGTTTCTCCACTTGACCATCCAGTCAGCAAAAATGCTGTAGATTGGGAAATAAGTTGGATTTGAAAATATATTTGTAATTAAATTTTAAAAGAATAATAAAAAAAATCACTTTCCTTTGGAGAACGGGGAAGCATGGCTTCACATACAGATCAAGATTATAATAATGATGAAAAAGATTTTTCCTATTTGAGGGAAGATCTGCAGGTAATTAGTTTAAATAAGTCTAACTGAAGTTGCTTCTAATGTTTTTCTTTTTTTCCCCCTTTTTTTTCTTTTTTTTTTTTGGAAAGGGGCTCTGAGTTGCTACTTGGTGCATGAGCTTTTTTTTTTCACATATTTTCAATTAGATTTTTCATATACTTTTTCATAAGTTGCATAAATGAAATTGAATTCTAAAATTTAGTAAAAAAATAAATTTAAAAACAGCAAAAATGACACTTACGGCTAACCATGTAACCATGGTCAATATGAAAAAATGGCTGTAGGGAATTGATTGTTTTATAAAATGTGACTTTAAAGCATTTTTATAAAATAAATGATAAAAATGCTTTAAAGTCACATTTTATAAAACAATCAATTCCCTACTGCCATATATATATATATATATATATATATATATATATATTCCTCTCCCGGCATGGGTTTAGCTTAAAATAATTATGATCACTCAATAAATGAATTAACATAATTCGTATAAGTTCTATGCACTGACTTTTACTGTTTATAGATCAATTCGGTGAATATACAAATCCAAAAAATTAAATAATTTTATATTTTTATCAAATAATTAAGCTTTAATACCTCACTAGCCTAGCCACATCATTAGAAATATCAAACCATGAAATGTTAAATATGTGTTTATTGCTGTTATATATTATTTCCCAATAAATATGTATTTAATTCTTTAAAAGAAAATACTCGTGTATGGATGCGTGCACGCGCACGTGCACACACATACATATACATATACATGTATATGTATATATATAGGGCATGCAACAATTATATATTTTAGGATTTTCTTAAAAATAGATGGACTTACCATGTATGAAAACAAGTGACAAGTTTGTGAGAAACTCAAGAGACTAAGTTTTCTAACTTCTTCCAAAATAATTTTCTCGAATCTTTACTGCTTATCAATCTAAGCACTTCTCATGTGAAATTACCAAACTTTTAATTACTGTGCTTTTTCTTTGAAACTTATCAGATGTCTTATGCAATACCATGCATGCTTGGTCTATATCCTTTGTTATGCATTTTTAATTCATTCATAGCTTGTAGTCTATTGAAAATGTATGTCGTTAATATTCTTCTTGTTTTGTTTGGTAGGAAAATCTATTTGAAAATAACTTGTGAGATATTTTGAGGAAAAAGATAGAACATAATCATTGGCAAATATAGTAGGGAGTCCTTGCAAAGTTGGCTAGTGGCAACTTTAACAATAATTTGGGAGGGACTGTGCGCCCTCATGATTTACTCCGGACAATATAGTTTTGGGTTGGCGTTGGGATTCATGATTTGATGTGAGTGTCTGAATGTTACAAAAAAAAAATATATATATATATATATATTAGATACTCATTGCACTATTTGATTTTCTAATGTAATATAGGTCTTTGGATCATGCATCAAATTGATAATATTCGCAAAATAAATAATTTGGATTTTAGTCATCCTCGGATTTTGGTTGTCCTTGTAGGATTATCCGAATCATCCTTTTATTCATTGACATATTAATTAATCAATTAAGTTCACATATAAAAATATAATATTTTGGTTGTGAATTATATTATATCTTTATTATTTTGAAACATATCCTCGTTTATGAGGTGTTGATATCTTTTTTTTTTTAATACCTTCTTTACTTTAATAGATCCATGGACCATCCGCATGTTCGCATTTTGAAGAGATCAAAAAAACCTAACATCTCACATCCCCAATTACAACCCCCCAACCCAAAACACCTCTTCCCCTAATCCCTCTTTAGTTATAGTCTCCTTTTCTTCTACTTCTGTTTACATAAAGGCCCTCTTTTGGTTCTTTTAGAATCTTCAATTGGTTTGTTGAAGCTCTATTAAAGAAAAAAAGTCCCCTTTGCCATATTGGATTCCAATGTACTTTAGACACCTCATGAGTGATTATTTTTTCAGGACGTAAGGATCGAAGGATTCTTCGTGTGCATGGCAAGTGCAATGTGTAAGTATTTGAACATGTAGTTTTTAGTATTCTACTTTTGTTGATCACTTCTTTAAACATCTCAATGCTTGATTTAAGAGCTTGTGTTGCATCAAACCACCATCAAATGGTTCAACTAGCATCAAATGGATAGTGAAGCTTCCATGGTGCATTTACTTTTCTTGCCAAAAAAGAAAAAGGCTTCCATGGTATGTTTGATGTTGCCTTCAGTTTTCAAGAAGATAAGGGCAAAGAAGCCCGAGCTAAGTTTTCTGGCTTCTCTTTTTCCAAGAAAAAGAAGGAGCAACAACCCTATATATCACTAAGTCAAGAGAGAAAGTTAATGAGAGCATTTGAGAGGAGAGGAAATAACTTCAACACCCCTTGCCGCACTCTACGATCAAACTCAAATTTTAAAACACATATTCAAATCTCGACTTCAAAATTGTCTTGTCATTGAAAATGCATCTAATCAATTGTTATCATGGTAATCTCATAAGACTCATTTAGTTCATGGGAAAAGGAGGGGAGAAAGTGTGGTCAACCAAAAAAAATGATAAAATAATTTATATTTGGTTGGAGGTTTCAATTGAGAGAGATAGAAAAAATAGTATTTTCATAGGAATAAGTTTCTCATATTCAATAAAAAATAAAAATTCATGTGAGACATAGAAACCTACTTTTCCATGAGTTGTGGATTAAAATAAAATCATTTTTTTCAAAAAATATTTTTGGTGCATTTTTTTATTTCTATAATCAATTTGTTAAGGATATAAAAAAATATTTTACACATTCTTTCTAAAAGGTAGATGTTTAACTAAACATATGTCATTCAAAAAATATATTTTTTATATTATTTTTTTATGATCAATCAAATATGTTAAAACTATATTCTAAGGTATAATACATCTAAATATCAATTTTCTAAATGATACATCTCAGTGAGGTAAAATTTTTTTTGAACCAAATGAGTTCATTGGGGTAAAGTGATAGAAGCATCGGAAACTACAAACTTTTACAAAAAAAACTTGAAACTTCGTAAAGTAAAAGATCTGTGGCTTTTTTTTTTTTCCTTGTAGAGGCATTTTTTTTGAACAATATTATTATTTGTTTTAGAAATTATTGGAAAATAAAAATATTCCAAATCAATATCAAGGCATAACCATAAATGTTTTTTTTTTTTTTTTTTTTTTTTTTTTTTTTTTTTTATTTTATGAATGGCGTAACCGCAATTTTGTTGCTCGTTTGGTGCCCATACAGGGTTACAGTACCAATTGCGTTGTATTTAGGCCAAATCGGATCCCGAGTGTTCATTACTCGGGCTCCTTCCGCATCGCGTTAGATCTCGTCAATCAGATACGGCCATCCGCTAGGGCTTACACGAACTAAAGCATCACAAGTAATTTACCATTACCCAAAACCGTCACCGAACCTACTCTCTCCGTTCCCCTCTGGTCCTTTCTCTCGAGCTGCTCTCATGGCGGTCGTCCCCCCTTCCTCCCCCGAAAACCTGGAACCAAAATCCGACAAATCCGAGCCCAAAAACCCCCAATCCGCTCCCCAAGATCCTTTCTCTGTTCCCCCTCCGTCCACCACTGTGGCATCCGCCACCGCCGAAAACCCTAACCCCAATCCACCTCCGAATCCGAATCACAACCCCAACCTCAATCCGAACCCCGCCGTCGTGACACCGCCGCCTCCATCCGTTCCGGTCTTGGCCCCGTCGTTCCGGCCCCTGGGCGCCCCCCCGGCCCCCCCGTACTCCATCCCGAATCCCAGCTACCACGGCCCGATGGCCCAAAATCCGGGCATCCAACCTCCGGGGGTCTCGGGGCCGGTATCGATCGTGCTTCCCGGGGCGGCGAGCGGCGCCGGAGCTGTGACAGTCTCCGTTTCGCCGGTGCAGCCTGGCGGCGCGTACTCGGTCCCCCACGGCCAGCCCCTCCAATCTGCTCCGATGCCTTATGGGCAGGTTCACAATGGATATATGGGAGTTCCCGCTCCTTCTCCACAGGCTCCGGCAGCGATTCCTCCACCTGGTGGGTTTTCTTGAATTTATTTTTAATTAAGCATCTTTATCAGTTCTCCTTTAAAGTAGATGACGGCTTATTACATGTGTTTTAGCTTTAGTCTTTACAACTTATGATTATAACTACCTTTCATCTTCTGTAGTTCAGTCTCTTGGGCTTATTGTGGTATATTTTTTTATTCGTATTAGCAAGAGAACATTGTATTGGTGGTATAGAATGATCGCTACGGTAGGATTCTATAAGTACATCCTTTGGGTGTTAATTGGTGATTGTGCTATAGCGAATGGGTTATTTGGATTTAGTTGAAATGGGTGATGGGGTATGGAGGAGCATGGGAAAAACAAGAAAACCTATTGGTTGGTTAGATTAAGGGATGCTTTTGATATCGATGATTGGATATTTTCTCCTACAGCATCGTCCCATGGTTCATGGTGAGAAAGATCGGCAGGCTTCCTCTTGCAGTTCTTAAAAGGTCACTTCCACTATATGTTTGGTATGCTTTAATTCTCCTGGTTACATTGAATTTATCGCACCTTTGTCTTGTGAACTACTAGTCAGGTTTTGCATGTGGAAAGAAAATCTGACTCTGGTAGATTGCTACTTTTACTAATATAGTATGCTACCAGTTAATGAGTCCAAAGGACACCTTTTTGCTCACGGCTTTCATGGATGCATAATTTTTTCAAGAGTGGATCATGTTAGCATCTGACTGCTCGTTGCAATAATGTTCTGAGGTACAATAGTCTTCTTTGATTACATATTATATACAACTCTGTATCTTCCTTTCTCTATCATTCTTCCTGTTTGTAATTTTGTGCTATTTTCATTTTATAAGAAGCTTAGAAATAGTGATACCTTTCTAGTGCTGTCACAATTGAATAATGTATTGCCATGATGTGAGCTTCACAAATCTCACAAATGTTCAAACTCACTCTTTAGTACCTGGGATAACTTCTGAAGATTGTGTTCAAGATGTAGACAAGGTAAGCCCAAATTTACATATCTCTAGTTTTATGAAACAGATGCTATTTTTGTGCATGTCCCCTCAGGTTATCTTTTCAGCCGGCGATAGTTGCCATACCTGTGCTGCGCATCTCTTTTATGCTTGTGTTGTTGGTAACAGTGTTTTAATTGTTCTTCTCTACAGTTCCATTTTTCATTTGGAAAAGTAACAAATCTTCTATGAATGTTTTTACTTACAGTTTGGTAAGCCTATGGATTCTGTCTGACAAGTTTGCATAGATGTTTTTTGTGTTTCTGCAGGGGTGCCCCGTTATCCTGCGCCATACACGGCTATGATTCATCCTGGCTTTCCTCCCCGCCCAATTCCACCAGTTGGTGTGTTACCCCAACTTCCACGGCCTCCTGTTCCGGGAATTCGTGGTGTTCCTCCTATTGTTACCCCCATGGTTAGGCCAGTTGTCCCAATTGTTCCACCAACAGAAAAGCCACAAACCACAGTTTATATTGGCAAGATTGCACCTACAGTAGACAATGAGTTTCTGCTGTCTGTTCTTCGGGTGAGTTTATTGTCTTGCTACTATATGTTGTAGAAATAAACGCATCATATAATTTTCAACTTATTTGATCTGTCATTTTGGTTTATTTTGTTTTTCAAGCTTTGTGGGCCAGTGAAGAATTTGAAACGTGCTCAAGATCCCTCTGATGGGACTCCTAAGGGCTTTGGGTTTTGTGAATTTGAGTCTGCTGAAGGGGTTCTTCGAGCATTGCGCTTGCTGAGTAAACTGAACATTGATGGACAGGAGTTGATGGTATGTTTGCCCTGTTATCATATTTTTAGATATTACCATGCGGATAGCATGGGAAATTGTCTTTTCAATTATTCATTGATGATGACATGTCTGAAAATCCATTTTCAAGAAAAGCTTGTTTGATACCTAGAGAAAAAAATGTCACTAGGAATTCATTTCATTTGTTCCTTCCTCTATATGCAGTAAATGCATGGTTCTATTCTTGGTACAATTAATCTAATTTAGATGCAATGTCAGCTAACTCTTTTCCTCCCTCTCTCTCTACCCAGAAGCAATTTGACCACAAGATGTTGATCCTTATCAGTGTAATTTGGCTAAAATGAACCAAATACATGTGCTTTTGTTATTAGTTATTTAGTTTGTTCAATCGATTTAGTACAGTTGCCCTTGTCATTTTTCAAACAAGGATTTCCTCGTATGCACTTAACATAAATGGTGAGGAGGTACGATGAGTCTTTTAGTAGTCTATTTTTTTTTTTGTTGGTAATGCGAATACAGTTATTCTTTTTTTTTTTTAGCTGTTCTTTTGAATTTCAACTTTAGCTGAATAAAGACCAAAAACTGTTTTCCTTGAACATGCTCATTGGATTTGCATGACCTAACTCCTTACCAATGCAATTTAATTACAAGTTATGATATATTATCTGAAATGCTTTAGTTTTTAAATTTGCATATTCTTGTTTATTTAGGTTTGGCTCATATTCTTGTTTATTTGTTTCTTTCAAATGGTTGTTTCCCTTGTAATATCTTAGAATTGATTATGCATTTGTCATAATAAGTTGAATCCATTTTATTTAACCACTTGATTTGTGTTCTAACATGGGGCATATCCTGGATTCTCATACTCATAGGGAAGACAAGTTTTATCATGTTCATGTTTTCAAACTTATATGCTTGTTTTGTTTTTGGTTAATTTTTTTTTTTATTTAATGTATATCTATGCTAAACTTAGAAGCTCTGATACTTAGTCGACTACTTTCTTGAACACCGTTTGATACAAACAGCCAGATTGAAGTCATGCCTATAAATTTCAGAATCAGGAAAAGGGACAATGAAGGACAAAGAATGACAAAGCTTATATGCTCATGTTAAAGTATATTTAATTCCTTAAGGCTGATTGCACAAATTCAAAATTCAGACTTTTTGCAGCCTATAGAAGAGAATAAAAAAAGATGGCTACAATTGTCTAGAAATGTAGAAATTCATCAAAATATTATCTTCAGATCCCATGAAAGAAAAAAGATTATCATGACAGCCCATATAACATCCATAAACTAATAGATTCATTCACTAGGATATCATAAATTGTTCAACTTTAGTTTATGCTATGGTTTCAAGAACCATAGTTTATTACAATTAACTTGTTCAGTTTCTGTCCTCTTATGACAGTGGGACGGTGTCCTTGGCAATTTAAACTCTCCTAAGATAATGTGCTCCATCACAGCCATATCAAGTATCATGGAGTTATCTCCCCCCCCCCCCTTACAATCCAATTATCAAGCATTTTAATCTGTTCATCTTTAGCTTGCCTCGATTTTATTTAGATGTAGAGCATACAATAAATCATCTAATTTGTAGTCTAATAAATGAACCTAGTTGTATATAATTATTGATATGACTATAAGATTGAGGTCTACCTTTCCTTTAGATGCAAGTCTCAGTCAATGAAGATTAGATCGTTGAGCTTTTTTATGCTTCATATATTTCAATTCTTGGTATATAACTGTTCAAATGATTGATTGTGTTTGCACATGGATGAGCCACATGTTTATCCAAGGACTCAATCTATCTTCTTCAGATTGTGGAGTTCTAGAATCATGTGTTTTCTGAGCAATAAAGTTCTAGAATGATGTTGCTTTTCCAATTGATCTGTTTTGGAAAATTGTCCAACCAAAGAAGTATAAACACTTAAAATATTTAAATGAAATCCATAAAAAGCAATCCTTTTACTTGATATCTTACTTGGAAGCAAAGAACTCATCAAGCTATTGAGCCATGACTCCCTAAAAGATCCCATACATTACTTCTATTGATAGGTTTTTCCATTACATCCATGATAGGAAATCATGATAAGAGTCATGGATGTGATTTCTTGATTTCTTGGTGAGTACATTGTCAAATCATGTCATATATTGGGTTCAACCAATGCCTCATTATAAACATTCCTATCTAAATACTAATCTAGTTGCGAATTAGTGATGCTTCCTCTACTTTAGTTGTGGAGTGGTATTAAAAAAACCTGTTGCAGGTTTTTCTACAGAACTAATAAGTTGGAGTACAGTTGGTTCATATAGAGGGTAGGTCTTGGCGCAACGGTCAGGTTGCTCCATTTTGACCTAGGTGTCATGGATTCAAGACAAGGAAACAAGCTCTTTGCATGGGAGTAAGGCTGTATACATCTAACTCTCCTTGGACCCCACAATTGCAGGAGCTTTGTGCACTGGGATGCCCTTTTTTAGCATAGTTGATTCATATACTTTCATAAGAAACCTGCAATTATACCAAAGTTTTGAGATTCTGTACAATTTAAGATAGACGCTTCTCTTCAACTATTTTTTTCATATATTGGATCAACATACTTGTTGCAACTAACCAAAGCTTGCAAAATATGAGAAGAATCTGGGAGGCATTCAAAATTGATAGCAGAAACCGATGTCGGTAGTGAATATGATCTCTACCTAATTAGGCCTTTTCCTATTAAAGTGAGTATCATATTAAAAAACTTTGAAACAAAAAGATTGTCACCTTGGTCATGATGTTGTACCATCTCCATTTGTCCAGTGCCCTTTGACATTATCTTGAAACCAAGGGCTGTGCATGATTTACACTATAAAGCATGGTAGTTAGGAATGCATAAAACCACTCAATTTCATGTTTCTTGGGAAACACTTATGACAAAGGAGTGGGTGCAAGAATAAGAAACATGCAGAAACCTGAGAAAAATGTAGCAGAACATGCTAGGAAACTCCATCCAAATATTGTGCTTATAAGAGACTTATAGATTCTGCTTTATGACTTCTATGATGTACACAAGGAAAAGCAAAAACAAATATTGAATATTTGAAATACAAGAGATTGTGGGCACCTCTTCTCAGATCATCCCTGATTGTCAATTGGTGGCTGGTTGTAGCTAGTTGACTTCTTCAACAAAGGTAATCAATTTAGAGTGGCAAGAAGAAGGAGGTGACAATAATAATTGTAACAATGTTAAAGAAGATGATAAAAGTCAGAATAATAATAACAATAGCAAGAAGATGAAAAATAGTTTTTAAAATGCAGTGTATGGTACTGCATATGGATTGTAAAGGCGGTCCACTAAGTATTTTGTGGCTGCATATATAGCTTGCTTAATACTGTATGACTGCATATGTGAGCCCACTTAGCATTTTGGAGCTAGACATATAGCTTACTTTTACAAAGTTTTGTGCAGTTGATGCGGGTTTAGGCCGGTGATTAGGCTTGATGTGGGTTTTAGGTACTGATAATGGTAAGATACTGATTATATTATTATTGTAGCTTTATTAGGTACTAACTAATAAGTAGTAAGCACCAATTGTCAGTTATTGTTATTGCAATTATACATTCAAAAAATTATTGTTAGAATTGTTATTATTCTATTTAATATATCATATTTGCTTTTTAATAATTAAAAAATAGGAATCCTGTGTAGACCTGTTCATGGGCTAGGCTGCCCGATCGGTCCACTTAAGTCTGAAGTCTTTTGGGTGGGCTTGGGCCTGGATTTTAAGCTTGGCAGGTTGGGGCGGGCCTGAAAACATGAGCCTGTTTAACAGCCAAACTCAGGTTTTTGGGTGTTGAAGTCTGGCCCGAGCCCAACCTGGTCCAAATTATAAATAATATGTTAAATGGGTAACTTTAGGGCTGGTTCAAAGAGGAGGGTTTGAGGCCGGCTTACTAGTTCATTGCCTCTTAGTCCCGAATTGAGAGGAGTGCTTTTCTTCTCTTTGAGAAGATCATCCTCTTCTTTCTTCTCTAATTGCCTCCGACAGCCACTCCTCTCCTTTTCTTCTTGCATCGCAATTGTCTCAGCCATAGTTGGATGGCCCAGGGTAGTGGTATGGCAAGCCGGGAAGAGAACAAGATTTGCTCGAACCAACGTCCACTTAAGAGACAACTCAAAGTGCTGTAGTAATCTCTTTGTGTGGGCATTGGTTAGGAATTTATGATGGAGAAGAAAAGACTTCATGGATCGGCATGTATCCCATGACGTAGCTCATCTTCAGACCTCCAAACTCTGGCTCTATGCTCCATGGCAAAAACCCATGCCCACTCGATAAAATCCAAAGCCACCACCAACACATACTTCAGGGACAATGTCCTTACATCTTAGTCGACATGCAATGGCCTTGCAGACACTTGCAAAGTGTTCACTGAAATTCCGTAGCGAGACAATCTCTTGGAAGGCCCTACTTGTTTTCATTTTTTTAAATTGAAAAAAAAAAAGTTAAGGAAGCTTAAGATTCAGCCTGAACCTGAAGCTCGAGTAAGTACCCGCCATTTGGGCATGGGAAGTAGGCCCCAAGGCAGGGTTGGAATAGTCCGCTTGCTGAACAGGTAATCCCGTCTGCACTTGTATATGCAGCCCATTTGCTGTATATGCACTATGTGATCCCTTGACCACCTGCATATTGCAGCCACCTTTGGAAACATTGAGAAAAAAATTCTTCTTGAAGCCCACCTAGCTTGGGCTGTATTGCTAGCTCAGAACATTTTTTTTTCCCCTGTCAAAGTAGAAGTGAGGACAAGTTGGTAACCCTGGAGTATGTTTTCATGTAGGAGCATGATGCAAGTTTGATGGAGTACCATGCAAAGGAGTTGAATGGTGAACCACTTGGGCTAGAAGTTTTAATGAGTTACCCAGATTTTGGGTTGAGAAGTAACCCTGTCCACATTATTCTACAGTGATGGGTTGATATGGTCCCCTAGGTCTAAAAACATCAATACATACACCTTGGAATATTAGTTTAAGACAATAATAGCAAGTGACTGCTACTTAGTCTTAGTAGCTACAACTTAGTTACACAAATATGATTTCAACACCACAAATAAAAACTATGGATTTATTGAACTAAGATTAAAAAAATTCTGGTCATCGTATTGTATGCATATGTATTGTTTTGATTGTCATCTGAGTCATGCCTGATATCATGAATTTGTTATTAGGTCAATGAAACATGGACATAGATATGACATACGGGTACAAGATGATACAGATATGCTGGCATGAAGAGTCTTGAAAATACAGTATAAGTTACAGTCGGGACACAACCATAAATACATATGTATTTTTTTTACATGCTGGAAATCCATAACAATAGTAGATTATCGTAGTACATTGTCCATACTCTAAGGATATCATGAAAACCCTGCAACTCAATTTATTCATTACTCTATACAATATCATCAAATCTCAGCAACTTAATTTATTGATTATTCAAATCCATTGACCATAGATTATATTCCATCTAATGAACATCACAAAGTCTAAATTCACTATTCATCATTCATGGAACAATTAAAGAAAAAAAGAACCTCCTGTGTCTTGGCATATTGGGCAAATATATGGAGCTTCACACAAGTTAAAAAATGGCATACTTTAAATAAGCATCTGATTTTTGTAGTAGCTTTACCCAGATGCTTATCAAATACAAATAAGGCATGTGATTTGGAGTTGCCTTGCATCTTGAGGCACTTAAAGGAATGCCTTGATGCTTATAAAAGGTGCCATGCAAAATGGGGCATTTGCAGTACACCCGAAAGGCGTATGTGAAGCTATTGCCTAATTGCACCTGATATGGTAGGCAAGTACATCATATAAATTGGAGAAGAAGAAACTAGATGTTTTTTTTTTTTTTGGGTGATATGGAGTAAACTTGTGATGGAGAATATTCATTGAGCTAAGATGTGTATCATAATGTTGTATTAATGTTCTAAAAGAGATAAATGTGGCCTACAAACAAAATTCTGTGTTATTGAAAATTAATATGGTTAATCTTCGTCTTTTATCAAAAGTTTTCTCCAACTCAATACTTATAAGTAGGAAACATTTTTATTAGCATTTTGGCCAATTATCCATATATATACATATAAAGTTTCTCATTATTATTTTTATTATTATTTTTTTGTATTTGTTTTGTAAAAATATAAGCAATATTGAAACTTATTATATATTTAATTTTCTATAATTTATTTTTTATTTTTGTGTTTAGTGTGTAAAAATATAAGCTGAATTGAATTATAGTGGTCTGCATGGAACCCATATCCAGCAATGAGAAAATTCTATTTTTTTTCAAAAATTCGATTAGTGAGTAATTGGATGATCTCTGCCTGCTGTCATATATTGTAGGACTTGGTCTTTGTTATAAGATCATAACTTAATAAGCACTTACAATGTTCAGTGAAAAGGTTAGTTGATTTGTCTTTTTCAATGTGTTTTATATATTTTATGCCTCCTCTTCATAAGCTCAACTTGCAAGAGGAAGATAGCCCAGCCTATAGTGGAGAGGAAAAAGAAAGGAGATAATTAGTAGAATCCATTGACTAGTTTGAAATAAACTTGGAATATAGAATCAAATTCTCAACCATTCACCATTCCCAGATCCTATTCTATTAAATTAGTATTGAATGGAACGACTTAAAACTTATGCATCTACATGTAATTATTAACATCTCCCTACAAAGTTGTCAAATTGCTTAGTTGAGGCTCGGCAGTGGGCACCTTGTGTTGGAATCTCCTTTTTTTCCTCCAATTGTGCTTGGCTGTGATCTTATAGTGTTGAATAAATCTTCTGATAGCTTGAATTAACTTGAGCTCATTGTCTCACCTTCAAAACAGCTTTCAACAGTTCATGATTTGGAAAGAGCTACTTTGATTAGTACCTTGATGAGCAAATCTTTAATTGAAATTTCATTTTGATGCATTAACAAAAGTTATATACATATTTTCCACATTTGGGTGATTGTTCACAATTAATTCCTATTCAATGAAGGACAAGTGATTGGGTGGTTGAACAGTGCTTAATTTCTCATACAAAAGCATTGTTGGCCAGTTAGTGCGGTAATTCTCATACAAGATCAAAATATAAGGCTAGGAATTTATAACTTTGTTACATTTGGACTTGCTACTTTCCATTTAATTTGCAATTTTTGTGCATCAAAATTGACGGATTAGACTTGCTCTCTATATTTGTTATTCAGCTCATACTGTTTGTCATTTATCATGGCTTGATCAAGGAATAAAATTTGATGCACTTTCAGCTAAAAGTTACGGAAGCAACCAGGAAATACCTTGAACTTTATGTTGAAAAGAAAACTGAAAGAGAAAAGCTCAAAGAAACTGAAAATGGAGCTGTTGATAAAGACAGTGAAAGTGCAGGAGGTGTTGAAAAGCAAGAGCCTCCAAAGCCAGTTGTAGAAGAAAAGGAAAAGGATTCAGAAGATTCCATGGACAAAGAAAATCAAGAGAACACTGAAAAATTTGGTATTGTTACAGATGAAGATCGTGAGGCTGATAGGGATGCTCTGGAGAAACTGACAAATATGATAGAGGAAAGATTAAAAACTAAACCTCTGCCTCCTCCACCACCACCAGCACAGACCCCTGCTGATGGTTCCGCTAAATCAAACTCTGAAGTTCATTCAAAATCTAGGGATGGGGATTCAGATGTGGATATTATGAAAAGCGGTAAGTCAGTTTCCATTATTTTTTTAAAAAATAATTTGGCATGCTACTTTGATTGCATCTGTCCTTTTATGACATTTTATGCTATTGTTGCAGATGCTGCTGAAGATAAGAATGATGATGAGACAAGTAGTGAAAATAAGCCAGCAACTGATCATGAAAAGCCCGAGGCTGGCTCACCTGATAAGAGCAGGAAGCATGACAGTAAGAGCAAAGATCGAGAAAGGGAGCGTGATTTGAAACGGGAGAAGGAAAGGGAACTGGAGAGATATGAGCGTGAACGAGAGCGCGAGAGAGTTAGGAGGGAGAGGGAAAGAGAGTTGAAATTGAGAGAGGCTGAGCGGTTGTATAAAGAACGTCTTAAGGAGTGGGAAGGTAGAGAAAGAGAGAAAGAGTACCAGCGGCAGCATGAGAAGGAAAGGGAGAAAGATAAAGAACGGGAACGCCGCAGAGAGATCCTGAAGCAGGAAGATGACAGCGATGATGATGATTTAAGGAAAAGAAGGCGTAGGAGTAGTGCGCTTGAGGAGAAGAGGAGAAAGAGACAGAGGGAGAAGGAGGATGACTTGGCTGATAGATTAAAAGAAGAAGAAGAAATCGCTGAAGCAAAGAGGAGGGCAATTGAAGAGCAGCCATCTAAAAATGACTCAAAGTCCCCTAGTGATATGATTATTGAGAGTGAAAAACATGTAATGCAAGAAGAAGGAAAAACTGTTGAAGGTACACAAATTGCTCCAGAGCTGGCTTATGAAAGTGTTTCTGGTAATGGTGACACCCCTGGTAAGTTTACTGGGCATTTATTATGACATAGATTGCTCTGCCTGGCTTCTTTTCTTACGTCATATGGATTTTCATTATTACAGGTGATGGAATCTGCAGAAATGGCAGTAGTGATGAACTTACCATGGGACCGGCTGCAACAGCTGAAGTGAAGCAGAATAACAATGCTCCAACTAGGAAGCTAGGGTTTGGTCTTATAGGTTCAGGAAAACGAACAACTGTACCTTCTGTTTTTCATGAAGAGGATGATGAAGATGTGGATGATAAAAAGATGAGACCACTTGTGCCTATCGATTATTCTACGGAGGAACTGCAGGCTGTCCAGAATAATGCTTCTGGGGCACCAGCAAATCTGGTGGCTGCTGCTGAATTTGCCAAGCGCATCTCTACCACTAATCCTAAAGAAGAGAGAGCTGAGATGGAAAAGGATAGAAGTAGAAAATCTAATGACAGATTTAGTCAGAGAGAGCGAGATAGAAATGACGAGGAGAGTATCCGTGGCAGGGATGAGAGCAAGAAGATGCATGATCAGGAAAGGGATCGAGATGATAAGTTGAGAACAGAAAACAAGAAGCTTTTGGATGCAAAACAATTGATTGACATGATCCCAAAGACTAAAGAAGAACTCTTTATTTATGAAATTAATTGGGATATATATGACAAGGTGAGGAAATTTTTTTCCTTTTTTAGCTGTGTGATTATCTTCCTTTTCCTTCTATTAGCATATGCTACATATGAAATCAGAACAGATAGTGCATGTTATTGGATATTTTATGTGCTTGAGGTACCTTCTTGCATGATTATAAATAAACAATGCTAATTTGTTTGTCTAGTTTGCTATTGTTCGTATTTTGTAGGTTCCATCCACTATTATCTTCAAAAACTTAGAGGTGCAGAATGGTAGCTTCATGAAAAATAATTCATCAAATATCTAAGCTGGAAATTCCTATCATACAATTTATACATTTCGGTTCAGCTGCTTACTGTTTATTTATTTATCTTGCGTTCATTTATGTTTGTCTTGTTGTATCATGTGTTAATTTTAACAGCACGAGTTGCATGAGAGAATGAGACCATGGATTTCAAAGAAAATAACTGAATTTCTTGGAGAGGAGGAAGCAACATTGGTGGACTACATTGTATCCTGTACCAAAGATCACATGCGGGCTTCAAAATTGCTAGAACTGCTTTCATCTATCTTGGATGACGAGGCTGAAATGTTTGTCCTCAAGATGTGGAGGATGTTAATTTTTGAGATCAAGAAAGTTGAGACAGGTCTACAGGTGAAACCAAGGGCCTGACTGCAAGGTTACATTTCCTTTCTTGTCTTTAAGTCCTTATCTGTTTGATGCATTGTTTTACTTTGTCGAAGTTACTGTTATAGTATTGGAGAGAACAGGAACTGTAAACAGCCATTTTTTTTACCAAGTGCTTGTGTATGTGGTACTGATCAATCTCTAGCTATCGTATCCCAGCATTTTTGCCTGATTGGTGAAGGATTCGCATTGGTTCTCTAGTTCCTTTGACCTGCAATTCTCCTTATTGCCTCAGAGATGATCATGGAGGGACTTTTAGTACATTTGAAGTTCAATTTTTGCGGTGTTTGTGAATAAGAAGAGCGCTCTCTTGTGACAGGACAAATCTAAGCGATACTGATAGGTATTCCATCAACTGCGCTTGCTTCATTCAATTCTTCCAATATATTATGTACTCAGTAGCACCATCAAACAGTTTGACGGTATGTTATCCAGGCCTTATTTATTTCAAGGTTGTCATGCAGATGGCAAACTTCTGAAGTCCGAATCCAATAGGTTTGTTTAGGGTCATATTGACCAAATTGTGTATTATCTATTCTGTGATATGGAGTGAGAAGCCTTATTCACAGTCACACAGATAATATTACAGATTGTACAGCTGCCCATATCTAGGTAATCTTGGGGGGAGATGAATCATAATGCTTCTGATCTGTTTCCTAAATAGAACTAGATTGTTTCTGTTGTAATTTATTGTTTTGCTCAAATGATCAAACAGTGTTATATGGACATATTCCTTGCACGTAGAGGACTTGCTGATCAACTCTGGTATTATATTCTATGTATGCCTATTTGTAATTGCAGTTTGAGCACTTGCTAGTCCATCAGTTATTGCATGGATATTTGCAAGTCCAACCGTTTCATTCATTACTTGATGCAAAAATATACAGTTGATCATGAGAAAACACAATTCAGCACATCCAAGTTGTAGATGATTTTTCATTCTCGTTGCTCCATTGTTATTAGTTGAGTAGAAAGACATCACCACTTGCTGTAAGCTAAACAAGATAAGGTCATTCCATTGTTTTCCCCCGATGTCATTTCTTTTTTATGTTTGTGGTATATGAGCAACAATTTAGAAGGAAAAAAAGGGATCAGCAGCTTTATTTTCACAATTCAGTTGTTAAAATGTTGACCTCAATGTGAGATTTTTTTGGTCGTTGAGAATCAATCTTTCGTGTATCATGCACTGCGCTTGTATTTCTCGTTTATTGGTAATTTGCTATCCTTGCTGGCATGGAAAGACGATGCGTGTGGATAGTACACCAATAAAGACATGTTCTGCTGCTTCTCCACCTGTGAACACATTTAGTCCTTCAAAATTGTGCATATTTACAAATTCATCAAACTTGGTTTCACTGTTTATTGTTGCATCAGAACTTACAGCATGCAAATGTCTTGGAACTATTAAGGAGAACGAAATTCAACGTAACATAACGCGAAAAGCTACTGACCTGGAAGGGAACGGAAAGAAGGAAAGAAAGATTTAGCATAGGCTGAATGGCAGTTAATGCTGGAAGCTTATAATGGTTTTTCATTGGTGTTATGAGTGGTTGTCATTATCATGCAGCCTATTCTCGAGCGGTTTGCATGATTTCTGTATCTGTGAACTAGCTAAATACTTGAAATTATCTGGTGCAAATTGGTGCTGAAGTCTTTCAGGTCCGAAAGAGTAATTATTGATGCACCGCAAATGGAATCGAACAGTATGTAGAGGCAAATCTACTCAAACCACGTTGACTTGAGGTGCGCCAAGGAACGAGCACGTCCGCAAAAAGGTTGGCTAGAAAATTAGCTTCAGTATATCCAGCAATATGCTTTGATCTTTTCGTACCAAAAAAAAAAAAAAAAAAGGAAAAAGCTTTGATCTTTACTCGCAGGATTTTTGAATACAAAACATGCTATCAATCAGCATGAACTGATGGTCACCCTCTTAGCTAATGCCGAAAGGAAATAGATCCTGAGAATACGTGAACATAGTTAGAGAGAAAATTTCGCATCATACCAATTGTTTTTAGTTATATGTTTATGTAGTTTTGAATAAAATGTGACATTTCTTTCAACAATTCCAATGTGCGATTTAAATAATCATGCCCATGATTATGCTCAAAGTAACACGTTGCATGCTATCAATCAAACAATTTTCTTGTAGTTCGTTTTCATCATGAAAATCCAATTGGGTAAAAGAGTTGGGAATGTGGAAAATCAATAGTTACAAATTATTTAATCTTCTTCCCAATCATTTAACAAGAATTATTGTTATTTTTGTTGTTCTACTTTTCATGATATGTGAGGTTTTTATCTGATGAAGCATGAAATTAGAAGAAGAAAGAATCCAAATTGAACTGGAAACTTATAAACTGGCCTTCTTAATGACTCTTTTTTCTTTCAAGGTTGTTTTTTCTTTTCTGATTAGAATTAGTGTTAATGGCTGACTTATACCTTATAAAAGAAGGGCATTGTTATAATTACTTTAGAACTGTTCTTCTTTTATTAGAATTCCTGAAGGTTGACTTATAACCTATAAATAGATTCTAGTTGTACTATTTTAACATTAAGTAGTAATTAATAAAGTTTTTGATGTCTTTTAATTTGTTGCTTGGAGTGATTCCTTACATGTTGTGGCTCGAGATCATGATTATGTGAGAGGTGACCAGAACAAGGCTGGAAACTTTGAGCTTTCCCTGATGACTAGATTGGAGGTATGAGGTCGAAGACTTTCAACGAATTGGCGTGATTTGCTTCCTTGGGGTTATATAAACTTGTGCAGCTTGTTTGCATCCAATTTGGTATTAGAGCCAAACTTCTTGTGATGTTTGTTCTATTACTCCAGCATATTTCTCTTCCACCTTTCACCTCTGGTGCAGACCTCACCTTGGCTTTTGCCAACATGGATCTTGTGACTGCCTTAGTACTCCAAAAAACAAAATAAAATGGAATTAAAAGTCTTCCAGTCCTCCAAACCAGATCTCTAAATCCAAAAAGTGTCTCCATATATGCCCTAAATTCAATCCCGTTCTAAAATCCTTTTCTTTTTATCATTCATTAGAGATGGATCCTAGGGATTCTGATATCCCCATTTCTTTATTCCCTCTGAGTGCCTTTCAGAATTGAAGCCCACCATCGATGGCAATCAACCTTTGAGCCCCTCGCCAATCTTGGTTGGACTTGGTCAAACCAAAGTCTCTAGCATCTATGGCTATAGGTCTTCCAGGCTCCAACCTCCATCCCAAAGACCATTCTCTACTCCAACTTTCATCCTCTTTGTTCCATTCTGCTTCAATGACCTCAATCCTTTCTCCTTTGTTGATTGAGGAGGTGTTTGGCTACACTTATGATCGTGATGGTCTTTCACCTCCTTAGCTTCTCCACTTTGTTAGTCGATTCCAATCGAGCTCCCCCTCCCTCGCTTTCCTTGACATCTATCAGATTGGAATATGGGGAACCTTGGGTGGTTACTTTGCAGTGAATCAACACTTTTTGTCGTCGACTGCCACTCAATGCACCTAGGGATTCTAATCCCAATCCCGATCCCAAACTACTTTGACCACTTCCTCAGTAGAGGGTTCATAACCTTCACTTGTTTCTTCTTCAGAAAGGTCGCCACCGTCGCTAGTCACTATTTGGAACTTTCCATGCAAGTGGTGAATGTTCATTAATTCAAAGTTTAATTGAAATCCATGCTATAACAAGATAATATCGAAAACTAACTAGTCATTTCCATCCAAGTAAAGATGAACATCACTAGATGAATCACATTACCAATCATTCTCATGAAATAGTTGAGAGCTGGATTCTCACACACACACACACGCACACATACATATATTATCATTTGAAGGCTCTAATTGAAAAAAAAAAAAACACCCTGATAATAAAATTTACACAACTACTTCACGAGACTTGTCTTGAGAAATGTTGCAACAATTATTGGTAACACTAAACGTCAGTATATGTATTTCATGCTGTATTTGAAAACTGTCAAAGAAATGAGGGTAGTCTTCTCTCCCTCTCTCCCCTCCGTTTACCGGAGCCCTTCGATTTAGAAGAGTGGGTGGTACGGCGATGGTGATCTGCTCCTCCTTGCCGCCTCCTTAAGGGGGATACATATCGAAGGATTTCAAGTACAAAAGCATCGATGGTGACCTCGTCGGAGATTTGTGGGTCTTGAAAACCGATCACCTTGCCATTCGATCGAGGATGTGAAGAGGTAATCGCTACCTTGTGCAAGGATGTGGACGGTCTGAAATTGACATTGATATTCAACCGTCTTTGAGTGCCGAAAGAAG
Source organism: Elaeis guineensis (assembly GCF_000442705.2). Classification (NCBI taxonomy): domain Eukaryota; kingdom Viridiplantae; phylum Streptophyta; class Magnoliopsida; order Arecales; family Arecaceae; genus Elaeis; species Elaeis guineensis. Next base: position 156,360,485 of record NC_025993.2, on the reverse strand, counting down.
CTTATCTGCGAAATATCATTCTATCCATCAAGCAGCTCTTGAAGGATTCCATCATGCCATGGCTGTATGCAAGCTTTAATCGCAATGCTTTCCTCTATGATCCCAAAAATAGAGGGCTTAGTCACGGAGCAGGGGTTGGGTCCGCTTGTGTTAGCTTTGGGTTCAGGATGTTTAGCGATCACCATGACCACTTGGGTGGCTTCCTTTATTTGATCTCCAAAGATCTTGGCCAAGATCAACCCTCTGTATCGGGGTGGATGTTTAGGCTCTGATGGTGGATTTCATGAAGCTCGACTCGGAGGCCATGGGCAATTTACACCTGACTGAGGTGCTTTAATCTCTGGTTATTGCATTCTTGAGTGGATGGCTTGTTCGAATTCTCTGATGGGAGTGAAATAGTGATTCCTTACAACTTGGCTGCTCTGATAGGACCGAGCTACGGGGACATTGAATATATGATGATGATTTCAGCAGAGAGAATGGAGTGGTAATTGTGGCATGGGCTAACAAGAGGGATGGCAGATTATGGTTCGCTATTGCCGAGTGGAAGGAGTATAGGTTGAGAATTTATATTTTGTCATTTCTACCCATAACTAAAGGTTCTGTTTCGGGATGTTGGCTTTGTCAGAGAATTGGTGAATTGGGCATTGTCAGCTTTGGCAAGGGAACGAGGTAGAGAAGGATTAAAGGGGTTTATGTATGCGATGGAAGCAGTCTGATTTTCTAAATAATAAGGGGAGGGGTGTAGAGGGAGTTGCCTCCCTCTGCCATTTATTCAAATATATAAAATAATAAAAATCAATTCTATTAAAGGATGAATTTTCTGTGTTTGTTTGGAGTATCCAAAATTATTTTGAAGCAATTAACATTCTTCTTCAGATATAGTTGCTCCAAGAATTAAAATAATTCAGGGTTGACATAATGATATCCAGCCCCCTCGGCCCCCAAATGTTCTTTTTGTTTGCACTCTTCGACCGTCGAGAGTTATTCACGGTATGTACTTTGAGCTTCCTTATCTTTTATAGTCTCTCTTAGTAAATTTATCCTTTGCATTCACTACTAACAAATATAATAAAGCCTTTGCATTTACTCAAAAATGATGTAAAGAGAGAAGAAAAACATATAATTAAACAGGAAGTATAATGTTATAATATGTTAATTTATATCATCATAGAGATCCACTAAGGATGCATTTGGTTAGCCATTAAAAAAATATTTTTTTTATTTTTGATTTTAAAAAAATAAAAATCAAAAAATAATATTTGATAACATCATGAAAAGTAAAAAATAAAAATCAAAATAATCAAAATAATTACTTTATATACAAAGCAAAAATTTTTTGCTTTCCAAAACTTATTTTTCTATTTTTTTTACTTCCGCACATCTAAAATGCTAAACCAAAAAGCAAAGAGCCCGAATCCTTCTTCCTCGTGGAGCTCTTCACATTCCCACCCCCTTCTCCCTCTCTTCTTGAACCCTTCTTCCTCAGCTCTTCACATGTCATCCCCAAACATTGCCTTTTGCTTTATAGCAATGTAGTTACCAAACATATTTTTTATTTTTTTATTTTTACTCAATAACAAAAATAAAAAAATAAAAAATATTTTTAAAAAATTAAAAATTAAAAATCAAAAAGTGTAACCAAACGCACTTTAAATGTTCTCTCTCTTGAATAACCATATGCGATGCACATGCTAAATCCTAAATACTAATGACTAATGAGTAGTAGCTCAAATAATATTCCTCCATAATTCTTGAGCCCCCATCCATATGTTGAAAGGCTATCCTTTGTCCATTCTTAAGGCATCTCATGATAGAGTAATTCTTTGTACACTCACCTGATATAGAAAAAAATACACCGCCACACCTGATTGGACCACATAGCTATCATTTTTCAATACATATTTAATGTACGAGTTTCATTTTTTCGTTTGAAATTTTGAATAATGAAAATATTCTTTCTATTCTGAAAAAATTATGACATTCTGTGACCATATTATGGTATTTTATAGTCAAATTATAATTTTCTATTCATAATTTGGTCACAAGATGTCGTAAGGAAGGGAAGAGTATTTTATCATTTATAAATTATCAATGACGAAAATATCTTTCTTTTTTTATGATTTCTGAAAGAAAAATTATGACATTCTATATGCAAAAAATTATAATTTGATCGTAGGATGTCATAATATAACCGGAAGATATCATAATTTTTTCAGACCAAAAGAGGTATCTTTGTCATTCAAAATTTTAAATAAAAAAATAGAACTGTAGGTACTTATGTGTTGAAAAGCGATGACTATGTGCTCTAATATGATTGAATGGTATGTTCTATATCAATTTTATTATACCGTATGTGGTGCACAAAGATTTTCTCTATCATGATTTATTGAACAGCTGTTGGGCCAAGTTGAGGTCCCAAAGTTTAATCTTAGAGCCTGATCGAGTCTGGTCATCGAACCGTGTTCTAATACAGCAAAGCGGGTTTGATCGGTGAACCGGATAAATATCTGGACAGCGGCCTAAACCGGACAACCCATCCGGCGGCCCTAGTTTAGAGGGCAACGACTCCGAAAACCCTGACCTTCGCTTCTCTCCTCCTCCATTCACACTTCCATGGCGAAGGCGGTGGAAAGAGCCCCCAGAAAACGGAAGGAACCCAAGCCCACCATGGCGAAGAAGAAGCTCGTCGAAGAAGAAGAAGACGAAGTAGAAGACCAAGAAGAGGAGGTGGAGGACGAGGAGGAGGTACCGATGGGCGTGAGCTCGAAGGCGGAGTTGAAGCGGCGGAAGAAGGAGAGCAAGAAGGCCAAGTCCGGCGGGTTCGAGTCGCTGGGCCTCTGCCCGGAGGTCTACCGCGGAGTCAAGCGCAAGGGCTACCGCGTCCCCACCCCGATCCAGCGCAAGACGATGCCGCTAATCCTCTCCGGCGCCGACGTCGTCGCCATGGCCCGCACCGGCTCCGGAAAGACCGCCGCCTTCCTCATCCCTATGCTCCAGAAGCTCCGCCAGCACGTCCCCCAGGCTGGCGTTCGCGCCCTCATCCTTTCTCCCACTCGGGACCTCGCTCTCCAAACCCTGAAGTTCAACAAGGAGCTCGGCAGATACACTGGTTAGGGTTTCCGTCTCTCTCGCTTTTTCTTGATATTAGTTCTATCTGTCATATTTCTTGGGGTGGTTGTATAATATGACGTAAAGCTTGCTTGCTAAATTACAATTTGCAATTGAAAGACGAAAAACTGGATTCCAACTAAATAATTCCTGAGTCATTATATGATATGAGTAAAATCTAATATTTTTGTTAACTCTTGAAACCTGGAGCTCCTGGGTATTGACAAGATGCATTTTTTAGACACCTTTGACATGAGTTGTGACGATGGCTTAAATGGTTGTGGTGGTGCAAAAGACTCGGTCTGGGATTTGTTGTGGCCTGTAGCTGTTATGAGTTATCGCTCTTTGATCATCAGGAGTTTCTTCTCTACGTCTCTTTTTTCCTTTTCTCAATATGTCAGTCATTCCTCGTTTTGGTCGGCCACTGATTATTTGGACTAAAAGTTGCATGAAACTGCATTCCCCATCTTAGACAAGTGTCTTATAAGTTTTTTACAATCCTTTAATTTCACATACACACTTACATACCATGAATCCAGATGTTATTGAATATTCTTAGGTTATTTTTGCTTTGTGTTGGCCTGTGAAAACCCTTTGGATTGTCCTGAAAAAGGGTATGGAACACTGAAAAGGAAATGCAGTGCATGTCAAAATCTTATGTTCATGTAAAAATGTAATTTCACTTAGTCTCGATTCCTGTATATGTGCTGCACCAACAATTAATATTTCCAGTGCATGTTAAGATTCTTATATCAATCGGGGGACAGTAGATTATTTTTTTTCCTTCTTCATCTCTGATCATGTTTCATGTATACTTTTTTTTTTACTTTTTCATTTTTAAATGTCTTAGCACTAGTTGTCACCTATAACAGTCTTATAAGGTGCTCGGTTTGTCAACAGAAGGTTGGTTTCAGCTAGTTCATTGCAAGCTTAGATTTTCTTTCAAATATTAAATTAATTTGATGGACTACTTAAAAGGTAATATGACGAGCAAATGTAGCATGACCTGACATGTATATAGTCTTCTAAAAATAATTGTGGAACTACAAAAAAATAGAGATGAAATTTTGTTCCACCAGTTTCTCTTGAAAAGAAGAAAATTCATTAAGTTGAAGACTTTTTAGTTTGAAAGTCACATAGCCATCTCCCATCTGATGATTTGAGACCATGAAGCAGAATCAAAAAATCTAATAGTCTGTGTTTCATTTCCTTGTTTACAACAATCTTTAATTCAACTTGACATTCCACTATGCGGTTTCTACGTCTTCAAACTAATGAGGAACTAAGGTTTATGCTTGTGGTTGTAGTTACATTTTGAGCAATTCTAGTCAGATATTACTTATATCTATAATCATATTTTGATCAATGAAATTTCTACAGACCTTCGCACTAGTCTATTGGTTGGTGGAGATAGCATGGAAAATCAATTTGAAGAATTAGCTCAAAGCCCTGATATTATAATTGCAACGCCTGGTCGACTTATGCATCATTTGTCGGAGGTTGAGGGCATGTCTCTACGTACCGTAGAATATGTAGTGTTTGATGAAGCTGACAGCCTATTTGGCATGGGCTTTGCTGAACAGTTGCACAAAATTCTTTCACAGCTAAGTGAGACGCGTCAGACCTTGCTTTTTAGTGCTACCTTGCCAAAAGCCCTTGCTGAGTTTGCCAAGGCTGGTCTGCGTGATCCACAGGTAGTGCGGCTGGATCTGGAGACTAAGATTAGCCCAGATCTTAAGCTGACCTTCTTCACGCTGCGCCATGAAGAGAAGCTTGCTGCTTTGCTATATTTAATTAGAGAGCAGATAAGTTCTGATCAGCAGACTTTGATATTTGTTTCAACAAAGCATCATGTGGAGTTTCTAAACATTCTTTTCAGAGAAGAGGGTATCAAGCCTTCCATTTCTTATGGAGATATGGATCAGGATGCTCGAAAAATTCATCTGTCAAAGTTCAGAGCAAGGAAGACAATGCTGCTAATTGTGACAGATGTTGCTGCAAGGGGCTTAGATATTCCTCTGCTTGATAATGTGGTGAATTGGGACTTTCCTCCAAAGCCTAAAATTTTTGTTCATAGAGTGGGCCGAGTAGCTCGGGCCGGTCGAACAGGTACTGCTTATTCATTTGTCACATCTGAGGATATGCCTTATCTGTTAGACCTTCATTTATTTCTTTCAAAGCCTCTTAGACCTTCTCCAACGGAGGAGGAAGTAGTTAATGACATGGAGGGAGTGCATACAAGAATTGATCAAGCACTTGCTAATGGGGAAACTGTATATGGGCGCTTTCCCCAGCCAATGTTAGATCTCGTTTCTGATAGAGTTCGTGAGATTATTAATGGATCTGCAGAACTGATATCTTTGCAAAAGACATGTGCTAATGCATTTCGCTTGTATTCAAAGACCAAGCCTTTACCTTCAAGAGAATCTATTAGAAGAATAAAGGATTTACCTCGTGAAGGTCTGCATCCAATTTTTATAAATTCACTGGGATCCAACGAACTGACAGCACTTGCATTTTCTGAACGTTTGAAAGCATATAGGTCAGTGCCACTTGACTTTATCGAGCTTTATTATCGGGTTGTTTCTTCTCTTTTTAATTGCATGGTGTCAGGCATCCAAGTTGTTTATTCTTGGCTTTATTTTCTTCTTTCTGATATCTGTGAAAAAAATGAAATTGCTTCATGCTCTTGTGTGTTAATGACTAATCTTGTTTTATTCATACTGGATACTTGTGTAACAGACCAAAGCAGACCATTTTAGAGGCTGAAGGGGAAGCTGCAAAGTCAAAAAATTCACAAGTAACAATACTTTCTTCAATCGCTTTTGCATTATCAAATATTTGCTTGTTCAAAACTGCTGCTTTTGCTTTATTTTAGATGGTACTACTTGGATGGTGATACGGTATTTGCAGACTCAGTGTTCCTGCTTATGTTCCATTTTCTGTTTCATGCTGTTATTATTTTGTCATAATCATTATTGTACATGTTATAAAATCAAACTGTATTCAGTGTACGGAGATGATGAGAACTTTCTAGATTTTTCATTTAGTTTTAAATTTATAAGGGAAAATCACATCTCTGGTTATGCTTTGTGATTTTTCTGGCAGTTTCATATGTATATCATGTGCGACAAGTGATTTATGTCTGCATGGGCCTAATATATGTTTACTCTGCCTCTTTATACTCATGGTTTTCAAAGCAGGAATAATATGGTAGGTTGAGGTTAAAACATGTCGTAACATTGGTTTTAAAATGAGATACATGTACATCCTATAAAAGTGACATTAGAAATTCTGTTCCAGAGTCACAAGTTTGTTTCATGATAAGGAAAGAAATGGATCATCTGGAAATTTGTGGAGTGGAGTTCTAGTAAGATGAAATATAGTGGTGAATTCCCTTTGTTTATATTAATAATGGTGATGATGATGGGATAGTGTTGGGCCTAGCTGATAAATTTGGATCTCACCAAGCACAGATATGAAATTAGACAAGAGTCCACCTAGAGTAAATGGGTCTAGGATTGTTCAAATCCTATACCAAGACCTTTATTGATTGACTTGCTCAAGGATCTGATGAGAAGTGGACTTGCTTAAGGATGGGTGTTTGTCCAAGGTTTGTTTCTTGATAGAGAATGAGATATGGGTTTCCATTAAGATGGGATGTGTTGTGGGGGGATGACTTCTTTAGTCCCACATTGGTTGTGTCAAGAGGAAGTATGGCTTTTATGGATTGCAATCTTCTCTTCCACGTGAGGCATCTTTTAAAGGGCAAAACCGTGAGGCTCCAAATGGCCAAGGTCCACTGAAGCTCAAGGATGGTCAAAGTCAAAGCGAATGATACCTCATGTTTGCGGGTGCGAAGGCAAAGCTGACCATCCAAGCATCCGACCCCTTGACCGCAACATTGGTGCTGTCTATGAAAATGTCTTCTGCACACGCACATATGCTCCCTCTTGGCTGGGGGACTAATGTTGTGGGAGGACGGCATCTTTAGTCTTACATCGGTTGTGAGTCAAGAGAAAGTATGGCTTATATGGATTGAAATATTCTCTCCCACGTGAGGCATCTTTTAAAGGGCAAAATCATGAGGCTCCAAATGACCAAGGTCGAAGTCCAAAGACGGTTAGAGCCAAAGCGGACAATACCTCACGTATGCGGGCATGGAGACAAATCCGGCCATCCGATCCCTTGACTGTATACATGAGGTATTGTTCGCTTTGGCTCTGACCATCTTTGGACTTCAGTGGGCCTTGGCCATTTGGAGTCTTATGGTTTTGTCCTTTAAAAGGCACCACACGTGGGGAGAGAAGATTTTAATCCATATAAATCATACTCTCTCTTGACTCACAACCGATGTGGGACTAAAGATGCTTTCCCCCCACAATATTACCTCCCTAGTCAAGAGAAAGTATGTGTGTGTCGGCATCGGTGTTGCGGTCAAGGGGTCGGATGGCTGGGTTTGTCTCCACATTTGCATACGTGAGGTATTGTCCGCTTTGACTTTGACCATCTTTGAATTTCAGTGGGCTTTGGTTATTTGGAGCCTCACGGTTGTCTTTTAAAAGGTACCTTACATGGGAGAGAATGTTTCAATCCATATAAGCCATACTCTCTTTTGACTCACAACTGATGTGGAAATAAAGATGCCGTCCCCTTATAACAAGATATAATGCTGATTGCCTTCGGTATGGATTATAATGGCGATGATGAAGCACTTCCAGTTTTGGTTCTCACTGATAAATTTAGTGATCACCTGAAAAAATATAGGAAATTGGACAGAACTCCACCTGAAGGAAATGGGTTCGGTATTCAAATCTTATACCAGACGAATATTAATTGAATCGCTTGTCTTGCTTATTCCTGATAAAGTGATAATGAGCAACCTATTTCCATTTGAAGTATTGAACCATGGTATTCTTCATATTCATGATATATGTGTTAAATCCAGATTGGTTTTAGGAAAGTAAAACATGGGATAACTATTCCAATTTCTGAGTATTTGTCTTAGCCAGGTCATAACTGTGCATTGTATTTGGTCGCCTTAAGATGGAATAAGCCAGAATTGAGAAAGTCGGGTGGAATAAATTGTCCTTGCTCTCAAGAATTACTGGGTCCATCTGCACTCATGGAATATATATATATTTTTTTTGATTTTTGACATCTCAAATTCTATAAAACCATTTATAAGTTTTCTTCAATGGTGAATGATACAGCTTCGATTCTCTGGTATTTTAATCAGTTGCACTGTTCTTTTGTTTCAGCTTTGTCATGAATATAGTTTCCAGGATCTTACTAAAACAACCATGTTCAATATCCCCTATCCTTAATCTTTATCTTGTTCATCCTTGTTAAATCTCAACAATCTTCATTGCCTAATCCTTTTTTCCTTCTGTCAATCTTCTGTGTGAATCTTTACCATAACCGTAAGCATCTAGCCTTTTTCCCAACTATCTAGGGTCGGCTTTATGGATCTTCATTCACCAAGTGTCCTATTTAGGGCCACGTCTAATGTCATTCCAAGTTTAAATCTAAATCGTTCCAAACCATAAGTTCAGTCCACATTCAACAAATCTTGACCTCACCCTTTTTTCACGAGTTGACATTTCTTAAGGGTTCCATCTCTTCTTTTATACATGTAATCTTGTATGTATCTCTATGGTACTTCAAAGAGCTAAAAAGATAAAATGCTATTTGTTAAGCTATGAGACTAGACGGATCTGCAACTGTCATTATCCCTGCAACCAAATGCATATTCCACTGTGTTTTGTGCACCAGGGAGATTGCAACTTGCAATATAACTATAACACAAGATGGAACAATGGTAGGCCATTTTGATGCAAGAATAATCACGAGTCATATTGATAAACACCTTGTCAATCAACTTTTGTTTTCAAAATAGATCATTCCTTGTTATGTTTTGAAGTTAGTTGCAATGCTATGGTGTCTTGAAAGTAGACAACATCAGGATGATTCTCTGCTTCACGTTCATGCTATTCTAGTTGGATTTATTATGTAGATTAATATGCAATTTTCAACGATGTGCTCTGTTTTTTACATGTTTTTCGAATTGTCTTGGTGCAACCTTCAAATTAAGTTTTTCAATGGATTACCTAACTTTTTGTTTCTTTACTTTTTTTTTCTTTAGATTTTTCATGTTGTCTGAAAACTTAAAATTCTCTAGTATTTATATAGTAATTAACAATTGAGAGCTTCATATGTGTACGTTATTGAACAACTGCATCTCTTCATTGCCCTTTTTTCTTGTCACCATCTTTCTTTTACATTCTCTTCAAGAGTTTGTGGCATTTCAATTGATATTAATGGTCCTTCAGGAGTTAATCCATGGTCATAGGCTTCGAAAGTGCCTTGCTAATAATCTTTTTGATGCATAGCAATACTGACGTACAGATTTTGGCTTGTGCATAATAGGGCATGAATCAGTGGCTTGAGGTGATGAGGAAAAAAAGAGCTGTTCATGAGGAGGTGATCAATTTGGTACACCAAAAGCGTTTTGTTGATCAGGCACCAAAGGTAACCTTTCTACTGGTTTAGTGGCCACCAGGCTGCATGTTTTGACTTATTACCTTTTTATAATGTCATTGTGTAGAGTTTTTCCTGTTTGAGAGAGTCTGACCTAATCCTTTTTTATACTTTATAGTACAACTACAATCAACAATGAAGTGATAAGTAAAACTGATAAGGTGCTTTCGCACTGTAATGAGATAGTATGATGGCTGTGATGAGCAAAAGTTTTATGCAACAACAGCATGACCTACTAAGTCCTGCCAATCAGCCTGTTGGCAATGTGGAGTCCTCATATGCAACCTATAGGGATAACTTGCACCAAAATTGCACAAAAAGCATAGCAAGCATGCATCTTGGAGTTTCGTCATCTGCAACAATTTGGTTGGCAGCCTGATGGTCCAAGTTGAGGGAATGGTTTTATTTAGTTTAATAATATAAATAATAAGAGGGGGCCATTGCTTGATGCAGTGGTAAAGGCTTGGGCTGATAAGCACAGTAGCATAGGTTCAAGTCCCTCCTCCTGGAGCAGCCACTTTGTACAGAGAAAAGGCTAACGGTTAGGTCTGTCCCCAGCATGTCCCTCCAGGACCGTCGATTGCTGGGAACATAATTGGGTAGTGGCCTAATAATTTGGATAATAAAAGAAAGCCATATTTGGATGTGATAAAATTTGTTTTATACTATTATTATATATCCTGCAACTAAACAAGTTGATCCATTATCTTTATCACTAATTAGGTCAATTTTATGGAATTATGATTGTGCATTCAATTCTTAGACATATTTTTGTAATATTGTTGAATATATATTCATATATCTCATTCCTTCTTTTTTAATAGATATGTACCTATCCACCTGCATGGTAGAGAAAATGTTTTATTTCCTTGCGATTGTTTCTTTGTAACATCACTAGGTGCTCCTTTTAATGCAGGAAGTGGAGGTACAATGCACATTTTCAACAGATTGGGATAAAAAAGGTTTTCTCCTCTCTCGATTCTCCTGTTTCAGTTTGTCAGTTTCCCAGCATCGTGCTGTTTAGAAAACCACTGAAACTATGATGTCAGGCGATCAAACCAAGCTTAATGCTTCCCCTCTCATGTGTGTACAATAAAATGAATTTTGTTTTATTGATATTTCTGCATTATCATCTGTTAACTTGATAGAACAGATCAATAAATTAACACTTTACCATGGAAGTCTCCTTTCGTATAGAATTGATAGAGCTGGAGGGCACATAAGGTTTTATGTACCAGTAGGGTTATAAGTCAGTTAGGAATTTTAGGGCTGCATCTTAGACAGAATTCAACCCAAAAAACATCAGATGTGATTTCATGATGAGAAGAGAAAAAAGACTAGAAAGAGAGGTTGGATTGACATCTAGTTTCATGAAAACTAGAGTTTAATCAATGAAAATTAGCTTTTCTCACAGTTTCAGTGGAGATGTATTCGTTCTCACCGAGACATGAAGAACCTAAATAGGAGACATAAATGGCAATGGAGACAAACTGACAAGGTTTCTACGGCTTTGTTAGATTCAGATAAACTTTTATTCCAATTGTTCTCATTGTCAATTTGTAGTTTTGGTAGACTGAAGTCTTTTCTAAGAAGTCAAGAATATTTAAACTATGTATCAGTCTAATGTTGATTCATTGTTGAGCCTAAGGTGGGATCAAGAACTTGAATCTGCATGTTGTAGATATACCATTGCCATTTTCATAAACACTAACCTACTGGATGCATATGACATTGAGCTCTCAATCCAGCCTATGCTTAGTCTATTGTTGATTCATCGTTAACCTAAGGCAGGGTGAAAAACTTGAATATACATGTTGCAGATATATCATACCATTTTTATAAACATTATACTCCTAGATCTTCATAATAAAACTAGGAGTATAGACATCCTGCTGCTCCTGGGGCGTTGGCTGGGTTGAAGTCCTTGCAGGGATGGATTTGTGCCAAGGCAAGAATCTAGGTGCTAGGAAGCTTTAAAAATAAAAAATCAAAAAATAGAGATTGAAGCTAACTGACACATGCTGAATATTCTGTCTTCAAATGGTCTGATCTCCAATCATCCATTTTCTTGATTAACTCATCTAATTTTGTTTCTCTGATTCTTCTTTATGGAATTAGCTGATAGGATTTCCTGATGTTTGAGAATCATTCAAAACCTATTTACTAAATCGATCAGTTTTCTCTTTTTTTTTTTAAGAAACATGATTTAGTCCTTCTTATTTCTCCCGCTCTATTATTGTTAAAAACTACATTAAAGATATCAATGTTTATTTTTAGGCCATAAAGGTGGAGTAACTTATTATTGGATATTTATATATGGTAAGAGAATGTAAGGATTATTATGGGACTTAATCTATGCATGATTGTTTTCGCAGGATTCATGATCATGAATCTTATTCGTGATTGCTTCTTTGTTATGTGATGTAGAATTGCGTTAGTTAGCAATTTAGGCTTAGGTAAACCAATGGATTTAGATTTTAATTTTGTTTTTTTTCCTATGTTCAGGTTTAATTACAATGCTTTGAAGTGGGTGTAAGTTGTAACTTGAGATTCAGTCACCCATTTCAGCTAAATTATGTATGATTTAGGAATGTCTCAAGGAAACAACCCTTTGGAAAAAAGGGATTAGGGATATTGATGCCTTTTAATAGTTGTCTTTAATCATTAGTTTGGTTTAAGGCCGAGCATTAGATAGATCATTCTTTTAATGAAGTTTAGGTTTAACTTTCTCAAGGTTTCATTAACAAGCTGAGGGGGGGGCAATGTTGGAGATATTATAAATTTGACTCATTTCTATCTTCCTTTCCTTCACCTGCTCTTTTTTCTGAGGAATTGGATCTAAAATGTGGACACTGTGATGCAATTTTCCACCATAAATCTAAAATTATTTAGAATCTTTTAGGTATGATAGGTTTTGAATAAATTTAATTTCACTGTTGGGGTTAAAGTGGTTGATAGTATTTGCACAAAGTTGAGATCTCTTATTTATTTCCGAGCTGCTGCAAGGAAAAAAAAATAGCATAATTCCAGATTTATGTAGTAAGTATGTGCGATCGAACAAATTGATATTTAAGGGTTCGTTGAACCGGAGAGATCAGCGGCCAACCGGATGGTTCCGGTGTTCAAAATGAAACATCGGCGAGGATGGGGGAAGGATGAAGGAAAGAGAGGAAAAGAGAGGGGGAGTGAAGGAGAGGGAAAGACTGGTGCGACCGTTGGAGGCCCGCCGAGGTTGCTAGAGCTTCGCCTTCCTATGGAGAGAGGAATACACACATGCAGATAGAGAGAGAGGAGAGGCTCGCGGTGGTTGTTGAAGGACCATGGAGGCTCCTGAATAGTCCGATCTTCCTTCCTGCCCTTCATTAGATTGAAACAAGGGCTTGGTGAAGGCAGCAATCTGCGGCTTTTTGGTGGCCACCACGGCCTTCCCACCCTCTTCTTTCCTTCTTCCCCCCCTCTCTATATTTTTCTCTCTTTGGTTCTCCCTCTCACCCTGCTCCTTCGGATCATCTAGGGATCTCCGTAGCCCTCCGACGGCCACCATCGGCCTCCCCACCCTCTCCCTCCCCTCCTCTTTCTTTTCCTCTCTTCGCTTCTCCTGCTTCCCCACTCTCTTTGCTATGTCGATTCGAGCCTAGCACGGAATGGTACAAGGGTGTGCTAAATCATGCTACCACCGATCGATACCAGCCCCAATACCAACACAGCCGACTTTGCTTGGAGGTGACTTTTCAGGCAATAGAAAAGAATATGATGCGAAAAATGCAAAAAGAAAACTAGAATTAATTCTCCAAACTCTTGGCTCTACATCACAACTTGGGTTTGCAATTTTGTATGTTAGATCTGGGCATGTGCCCAAGTGTGAGATCCTTTTCAATATCTAAGAACTTTTTATCAAGCCATATCCAAGTGCCATACCCATGGAATTTCGTACTGGCCTAAACCTTCCGGTACACCCTGCACCGAACGGACCGATGGGGAACAAGGACAGTTCGATTGAGGAAAATGGTTCACTAGAGGAGGGAAAGGAAAAAAGAAGAAGAGAGAGAAGGGGAGGGAGAGGGATTACGACGTTGCCAGAGGCCGATAGTGATCCGCTGTGGCCGCTAGAGGGCCGTGGAGACCTTCGCTGCTAGGTGTTGTTCGATAGGACTTTTAAATGAAAGAGAAAGAGAGAGAGGAAGCGACAGTACTGAAGGGTCATGCAGTCCATGGAGAGATTGTTGGAGGGCGCAGGGTGGCCGCCACGGCCACTGGTTGGCAGAAACGCGCGAATGGAGCTGCGGAACAAGTGTGACCGCCCCTGTTTTTCATCACATTTTTTTTAAAAATGTCGATGAATAGTGAAGCGGTAATCGGTTTACCGGCTTCATCGTAATCCGGATTTTTTAAAAAAACCTATGAAACATGGGCAATCATTCCTGTTTCATGTCCGCGGCGCCGAAGGTATCGAGTGGGCCTTTCGGCGGCTAGTCGGAGGCCTCTCCCTCCTTTTCTTTCTTTTCCTCCTCTCTATCTATCTCTCTCTCTTTCTCTCTTTTCTTCCTCTCGGTTTGCTTCCTTTGCTCTGTGTCGGTTTGCATTGATCCTGTCCGGTACGGATCTATACTGACTCGTACCGTCCGTTAGCCGGCCGGCATGGGTTCCGGTACCGAGTCTGCGAACTTTGGCCATACCTATGTTCATATTTAAATTGGTGTGCAGGTTCTTTGGGCTTTATCAAAGGGTCTGGGTAACATATTTCCATATACATAGCCATGGTTAAGTATGATTTTAAGACATTGCAACTTACAGTTTATTTAAGTCATTATTTAATCAAACTTATTCTTAAGCTAAAACCAATTTTTATGACTAAAGAAAACAATAAGGAGGTGCTTATATCTTAATCTTATTTTAGCCCTTTCTGGTAAGGGTGGTAATGCTTAATCATTTGATCTATTTAACTTGTTTCAACTCGTTGTAGATTGGGTTAGATTGCCTTTTTAATAAAATTATCATGTTTAGGTCTAGATTTTTGACCAATTTAATAAATAAGTCGGGTTTGGATTGATAGATTTTTGATCCATTCTACATCCAACCCAACTCATATCTTGTTTGACCTAGCTTGATTGTGACCGCTACTTTCAGGCCACTTGGTCTAAAAGAGCCCCAGGTGGATTAGTTACATCCATGAAATAAGTTTCTTCAAGATACTATATAATCTAGTTGAAATGGACGCTTGTATCTCAAAGTTTTGGCCCTTGAATGCTATCACTGTAATTTAATGAGGATATGAAAAATAATCAAAATAAATTCCAAACCTCTTCACTCATCTTGCTGTCTACTAGCTTTATATGATGCCTGTTTGGATATGCCAAGAGATCATTAAGAATGTTAATGTGCAGTTATATAAATATTCATGTCCGTTTTACTTATTGTTTCTTGTTTTTTATGCTAAAACACTTTAATCTGCTGCCTTTTCTTTGGTAACTGAAATTATAAATTTTTGTACAATTCCTAGTCTTTTGCAGTGGATTCATGAACTATATAGATGGCCTTATATACCATAGTCTGTCTATACAGTGTTTTTCCGACCTTTTATCCTATAGTTTCTTTCTTTTTTTTTTTTTTTAATGCAGACATGAATCAGTAGCATCACATCTAGATTATTTGTTGAGTCCTAATATATTATTTCTTGCTTCCTTGGAGTAGCTGGGTTTAACACAATGTAGATTTCTTACCATGTAAACAACATATCCAAGTGCGATCCATAATTGATTTGCAGTGACACATGCATCTTGTCTCCTCGATAGAATGGTAAAATCATTGCGCAAGCATCTTTCTTTCTTTTGTAATATGGGTCTCTTTATCATTCGATTTTTCTTGTGATGCGTTGCTAATTAATATATATATATATATATATATATATATATATATGCTCCTTTGTTGTGCTGCAATATCTACTTCTTCGTTGCCTTTACTTATCCTAGCATGCATAAAAAGTACATTCTAGTCACCGGAATAGAGGAATTAATTCTCTTGGATAACATGTTAATGATTTTGTCTAAATTAGCACATTGGCATGTAGCGGAAGTATTTTTAGATGGATGATTCTAAGAAAGATATATATTATGGCTACAGCTGATCATGGGCTAGGTGGCTTGCGTAGCCCGAAATTTAGTGGGGCTTGGGCACTAAAACTAGGACCATGGGATGGGCCTGGGAAAAGTGGGCCTGATTTGAAAATCAAGCCGAGCCAATGAAAATTAAAAAATGGCATATATACATATATATATGCATATACATGGCTTAAACTTTTGGTTGGCCTAAATGTATTGATTATTGCAATATGGCAAAAGTTAGATAGATGGCTTAAATTTTTGGTTGGCCTAAATGTATTGATTATTGCAATGTGGCAAAAGTTAGATTTTTTTTTTAATTTTTTTGTTGTTGGTTGGGGGGGGGGGTTGTGGCAAGGAGGAAATTGTGCTTGGGATTGGCTCTTCAGGATTGAGGTGTGCTTGGGCAAAAATGTAAAGTCAAGCTAGGCTTGGGCATAGGCTTCGGGCCTAACTTCTATTGTAGAGCCTAGCCTAATTTGGTGTTTCATCAACTCTACTTATGGCCTTTTTTGGAGGGTAAGTAACTACTTTTTGGCCCTTCCAAAGTACTTTTGAGCTATTTAGTGGTGTTTAGTAAAAAAAATTGAAAAGTGCTTTCTGGATCCCCCAAAAGCTGGAAAACGTCCGTTTGGGAGAAGCTCCATTTTGGAGCTTTTTAGTGGAGCTTCCATGCGAAAGCTTTACTTGGTTGACATTGGGAAGCTATTTTTGGTTTAATTAAATTTTTGTAATGACCAAAATACCTATGCTAACATCTTGTATTTCATTATATTATATTATATTATATCATTTCTTTTTATATTATTTTACTATACTCTATAATATTGCATATATTACATCATATTACGATATATATTACATTACAATAATATTATATTATGTGATAATATTTTAATGTAATAATACATTACTATATCTTATGATATCATATAATATCACATCATATCATATTATATTGTTATGCGATATAATATTATATTACATTATATTGCAATATTATATTATGTTATAATAATATTATACTATGTAATAGTATTTTGATATGTAATAGTATGTAATATTACATTATATTACTATAAAATATTATGCAATATCCTTTATTGTCATTTTGTCATAATAACAGCACCTTCTCATTTTGCTTACCGAACAATGTATAAGTTCAACAACACTTTCGAAATGTAACTACCGAAGAGAAAACAATTTTTTGGTAAAAGCTTTGCTACCCAAAGCTCTGCCATCAACAACAATCTCAAACATAGTCAAAATTAATATATATTATGTATCTTTTTCTTGAAATAAGTATTTTCCCTAATGATTCATATATATTTATAGAAGAGAATACTAATAAAGTAAATTACAAACTTTAAAAAGAAAGATTAGGGAGGGATGATTATATATTGAAGATTGGGATTGAAACAAAATACAGAGCTCGAGATGATAATTTTGTTAGAGAGATAGAGATAGAAGGGATAATTTTGTCGGATAGAGAGAAAGAAGTTTGTTAAGAAAATAAAGAGGAATATTGAAACATTAAGGGATCTTATAGGATATGGGATTTGAATGCAAGAGACAGGATCAAAATTGGGTAATCAATTATTATTCTTTTCGAAACTGTTGATGTAATAATTTTTTTTCATATAGTAAAGTTTTGTTTGTCAATCAAATAACATTCTATCCATGGGCAAATTGATAGACCTGAAGGACCACCGACTCTCTTTTCATAAAGTATAGATTCTATTAGATATCATGGTGGTGTCATTTTGATGAATCTAGTATTAAATACTGTATTAAGTAGATCTTGTTCTCTAAATGCTACTTAAATCCATTTCATAGTTACATGATTCCCATACGTATCTGTCAGTTGCTAAATATGATTTAGGTGTGGTTTTTTGTTTCTTATTCTCATAATATTATGTAAATCCTTTTTTTTTTTTTGTGTGTGTGTGTGTGTGTGTGTGTACACTGTGTGTTCGCATGAGAGAGAGATAGAAGCAGTATATATTTCACATCGCTAATTTTCATGCTTTGTTCTATTGTGGATTCAAAAGTACATACACAACATGTCTCTACTCACATTAAAACTTATAGTCTGATCTCATTTTTCAACTTTGCCTCACTGATTTTTTTTCACCCACTCCAGAAGTTTGCGGCGTGAAAAGAAAGGCCGGGAGTTTTAAGGATGAAGAATTCTATATAAGCTCTGTTCCCACCAACCAAGTATGTTTACTTTTACTCATATTGGTTGTTCTTGCGGTTCACTTGATAATTTCAACTTTGTTCCCCTCAACCTGTTCATTCATGACAATAATTATCTCTTATGCTGGACAATAGTAATTATATTTTATGCACAAATCATCATTACAAGGAGCATAGTCCCTCTAGTTTTTTTTTCTAGTTCTGCTACAAATGCATGCCTTGTGATGTGAGTAACGGGGATTAAGTTTTGTTGTTTCAGCATTTGGAGGCCGGTCTATCAGTGAAGGGAAGTGAGGGCTTTGGTTCGAACAGGTATAATTTAGTTGTTTCTAAATAAATACTACTCTTTTGACTTATCAATTTCAATATTCTTTGGCTTGTTATTGAAGCAGATCATACAGAGTAGCCATTCAACAAAATATGTGCTGCTAACAGATACTAAAGCTTAGCAGACACAACCTCCTACCAAGGAAGATACATCTGCTATAAAATCTCTTTGTATTCTGGATCTCACCTGCTATTAAGGCTCATCCTTGTTAATGTTTTTGAAGGCTTCACTTCCATATTCTTGCACCCAAGTTCATTCTCACGCTTTGCTCCTGCTTCAGATAACTGTGCCAATGTCATGGCTTGCGAAGGCTATTTCCCCTTTTTTCACATAATTTTACTCCTGAAATGCCTATATTGGTAACTAGCAATATTTGCTTTCCCATTTTCTAGAAAAAAATATTTAATGAGAGTGAAAAAATAAAGGTCATCTCATTGAGGAATTAATAGATGAATGCATTTCCAAGTATGTGAAGAAAAAGTAATTTAAACAATGGAATCCTGCAATGAGATGCACTGAATAGACAAGTTGATAGTCCACAATAAAATCAAACAACATTTGAGGACATTCCTTGTCATCAGCCAGGATCAGCTGTTGGGTTGGAAATAATAAACTTCTATATACACTTGAAGGCACTCCAGAAATTTAGACAGAAAGATACCTCTCTGATTATCTGCTCTACGAGTACACAGCATGTGGTACAGTGACCTACATCATTTTTGTTGCCGTCTCAAGCGATTGGTGATGGTAAATAGATGTAATCTATTCTATTGCAGGCTGGTAGTGGGCATACAAGTAGTTATTCTCATTAAATTGTCATAGCTTAATTTTTTCTTCAAGATAGACGAATCCAGGAAAACTTGGATTTTTTATATGTATCCAGAATTCCTACACATTTCTTTTTCAAGGTACAGTTACAGCAGTGAATGAGAAGGCAGGAAAAAAACCTCACATGGACATGTCATTAGACTATAGTTTCCACATCTACTTAACTTCTTCTCTCTTAGTTAACCCCACTTTAATGAAGAGAGTCTTAATAGCCTTCATGATCTTTAATTTTTTAGAAGAAGAATCCTGAACTCCCTCCACTCAGCACCCTCTGTGTACTCATTCCCTATGATTCGACAATTTCAAGTTTATGATACAAAATTACGGATTGTGCCTGGTTTAGACATCCTTTCACAACCATATTTTGGTTCCTTTCCCAACTTAAATTGAGTTCTGCCCTGCAAGCTTCAATTCCTTCCACCATGTATTTGACATTGCACTTGTCTTCTATTACAGTACCTTCTTGATCTCTATGTTCCATTTTTTGCCTGTCTTTTTAACCAGTTCTGTATTAGAGCCATGTTCATTTCCCTAAATTGGTGACCCTTGAGCTAATATCCTTAAGATTCATGATTGCTTCCTGATATGGCAGCAATTTTGTTTTAGTTGGATCAAATCAAAATGTTCTGACTGGTAGTTTTTATTTGGATGTATATAATTCAATGATTATGCTATCTGCTTGATAATAGTAGCTATAACTTTTGCAGATTGGAGGCTGCTGTTCTTGATCTAGTTGCAGATGATAGTTCTGGTTTACAGAAGCAGAAATCACAATACCATTGGGATAAGGTATAAAATAGAGCTAACTTGCTTGTTCTGACCTAGTTTTATTTTTTTATTATGCATTTTCAAGACACCAATAGATCAAATTTCTGTTTACAGAAACACAAAAAGTACATCAAATTGAATAATGGGGAACGTGTTACAGCTACAGGGAAGGTACAATCCTCAACAATGTTGTACAATTCTTGCCCATGTGAAGTATATTTTATAAGGTGGTTCCATGCTCTCATGTTCACAAGGGACCCATGTTTAATGGGACACATGTTTTATACTTATAATTTTTATGAGGACATTAAAAAGTTGTCACATGACAAGCAAGTATGTCAGGTCCAACATTCAAGTTTGTTATTTACAAAATTTTTCATAGTTACAACTTTCCTTGTTGTAGTTTGTATCATCATTAACCATCAGAAAGTGACTCATCTCATGAATTTGCGGTTGGTTTATGGATCCTGTCTCACTTTTGGTTTGTATCTGAGGAGTCATCTTGAGTAGATAATGAGAAAGAGTGTAAAAGACATGAAAAAGGACAGATTGGTAGATGAGAAATTGTTCAAATCTTCCCTAAGGAAACATCGTGATGCCACTTTTTGGGTGCCTAAGGTTGGTTGTAAAGTTCTAATAGCTTGTGATATTGCTCCTCCTTCAGTTCATGTGTGTGTGTGTGGATATTTATAGATTTAGTTGTGTACTAGAGAGGGTTGCATGTCTAATCAATTACTTAGAAAGGAGAATGAAACAAGTTAGCACGCATGCTAAAAACCATTTGGCTCACTTACTAGGTTTTCTTAACCTTTTATTTTTAGTCGACCATGTTTTGCTGTAACTTATTTAATTTAAAAAAAAAAAAAACTTCTTTAGTGTTTTTCAGGTATCACATTGGTCATGACTCTTAAATACTGCCATGAGCAAACCTCTTTATGAACCCCTTATTTAAGATTTGCCCACATAAATAAATGCATACATACTATAGGTAAAACTATGGCTAATATTTTTCATCTCATCCATCCTTATGATGCATAGATTAAAACGGAGAGTGGTGCAAGAATGAAGGCTAGCAAAACAGGGATGTACAAGAAATGGAAGGAGCGGTCCCACAAAATGATTTCTCTTAGTGGAATGGCCAAGGACGCTGCTGAGGAGGGTACTGGTTCCACAGGTGATGCGGACACCTTATTCTTGGTTTTAGTGAAGTTTGATTCGTTATCATGCATCATCATATTATTTTGTCAAGGAAATCTCATATTGCTATACTGATTACTTACTGTTTTTTGGAAAGTGGCTGTTTGGTGTTCAGAAGTGTCCAATTTCCTAGCCTTCAGAATTTGGGACTTGGGTGCTTATATACAAGCCCTCAGGTGAAATAAGTTGGAATCATTTTGGCTCAATCCAAGAGTGATATGTTTCGGAATTGGATCAAAATTTTGAATCCAATCTTTATCCATTTCCATTTGATTGGATTTGGCTTGACCTAAAATTCATGCTATTAACTTATATTGGGCTTTTCAGGTTGAATCAGGTTTAAGATAACCCAAACAGGAAAAGTCCAAGCATAGATATGGATAGCTTTAGTTATAACGTAAACAAGTAATCAAGAAATTGCTGATTATAAGATATAGCCTTATCAACATCCCATTCAATGTATCTCGATTAACAAAGACATAAAAGTCGTCATTGGAAAGAAAATCTTCTAACGACATAGAAGTTATCAGTAACAGTATGTTAGTTTCTTAAATGTAAGGCATGTTGTCATTGGGTGGGGAAAGCATATTGTTTTAGCTTTTGATTGGTTAGGATTCAAGTTAGGTTATATATGATCTGCATGCCCAATCCATGATTGAAATGGATAGAAATATTTGATTCAAAACCCTAGCTAACTGATTTTGAATCCAAAATGGGTGAATCAATCCTCTTGGCCTTCCTCATATCTTTAACCAGTTATATACTGTTATGCGCACTGCATTGTGTTCGACATGTGGAAGTAATTTCAAGTTAAGCTTTTGGTGTCTGGTGACTCTGCCAGGAAAAGCTTTTCCTTTCCTCTCTTTCCCCTTTGGGGTATGTTTACCTAAATCCGGCAGGATAGTCTGAGAGTTGAGCACGCCATGAAGAAAGGAGGGTGTGGGAGGTGAAGGGAGAGCGTTGGGATAGCATGGTCTGCTCCCTTGAGGTATCTTTTTTTTCTGATCCTGTTGAGAGCAGTCCCATGACTGCCATGTCTCCCTTGTCTGCTCTCCCATTCCCTTCTTTCCCGGCAACCATGCTCGCTTCCTGGGTTATCTGGATTCAGCAGGAAGTACCCAAACAGGCCTTAATTTTTTGAAAGATGTGTATGTTGTATGTGCTTAACACTAGTAATAATATAACTGGTGGCTAGAAGATATGCTTTAGTTCATAACGGGTTAGAAGCATTGGAATCAGGTGTGCGGGCTAGTATTCAGTGGTCATGATAGCCAAGAGTAGCGTTTTTAGCTACTATGGTCAAACTATTTATTTATCTCAAGTATTTCATGTTTGCATCTCATTTTTCCATTGGTGAAATTTTAAAGACTTCACAAACAATTTCATGATATCATACATGTTCAGTGTAGTTCATTTTTCTGCTTGGGTTTTTGAATACATAAAGAGAAAACAAAAGCAATACCAAACGGGCCTTTATATTGTGCATTCAAAATCATCAGTTCTGAACACACAACATTTTTTCATTTCCATGGTTGAAATGAGTTTAGAAACTTTGTTGCTCCCAAATTGTTGCATGTCCCGGGCCTAAGTATCCTTAGCAAATGCATAGGCTTCACATTACACTCCTAAGGAAAGGAGTTATTACCTTGTAATTGCATAAAATTTAAGTAAATTAGGGAAGCCACACCAAATTTAGTTAATCGTTGGGGTGGACTTTGGGAAGCATTGGATGGAATGTTCTCTTAAATCACTTATGACCGCAATTGCCTCTTTGGGTAACCTCAAGATTTTCAGGAGTTTTTTCCCCTTGTAATGTTGGGGACAGACTAATTTCAGAAATGATTGGATTGTTGACGTAATGAGAAAGTTTATCTGATGACTTGTTTCTGTAGGGGGTCATCAACTGAGAGGACATAAGCAACACTTCCGAGGTGGAAAAAATCGTTGGTCAGTGCCTAATGCTAACGTACCGTCTGAGCTGAAAGATCTTGAGCAAGTAAGAAAGAAAAGGCAGCAGAAGGCCGGTAAGATTGCTCATATGAATACCAAAGTTTCGAAAGGGAAAAAATTCGGAAAAAAGAAAAGAGGGAGGAGAGAGAGCTGAAGATTCTGGAACTGCCTTTAGGATAAAGGGCATGCAAATGACCAGGACTGGTCCTGCGTGGGTAAAAAAGTGATGAGTAGATAAAGTTTTGATGCAGCTATGATTAGCATGGCCTTGTAAACTTTATGGTCTTCTGAGTTGCAGTCCTACTTCTTCGTTCCTTTCTAGGAACCCGCATTGTTATCATTAAATGGTTAAGATTTTTTATTCCATTTGAGAACTATTAAATAGTTGAGCAGTGATGTATAATATCCTGTTAGAATTTTTTTATTAAAAATGTTTTTTTTGGGTAATATAATGTTTTGTTGAAAGATGACGGATGCTATCCAAAAAGCCGATCAGCGCGAAGTTGGTTGAAATATGCATGCAAAGAACGCAGAAGATTTGGCTTGAAGGTTCAAAAAGGACGAAGGAAGATCTCCAAGACATTAGACACATGCAACAGATTTTGGTAAGGGGATAAAAAGGAAAAAACGAAACACATATTGAAGTACTAATATCAAGCCCTATATGATTTTGAAATTTAAGAAATGGGAAAACACAAGTATATTTAAGGATGTGGGCAACGAGGGGCTAACGATTCAAGCTTTGCAGTTGTGTGATGAAAATGTAAAACGAAAGCGTGTTGTTTAAGCGGACTAAACTTGTGCGTAAAGTGACAATAAATGGATGAAATCTATAGTGCGCTAAAATACATGGAAGTAATATAAATGGTATCCCGATCTTGACATCTCATGGGACACGCCGATCAAAATTCAGCAGCTTTTCTAGAATTTATCCATCTCATGGCTACAGCAAGTCGTTGAAACATTTATTCGCGATTTCTAGCAATGTTTACTTCGAAGGCTAAAAATGGAAATGATGTGGTTTAGCCTGAAGCTATGTACGCGATTCTATTCCTGAATAATGCGATGACATTGGGTACATGCCTCGAGTATCCGTATCTTCAGGCCTACTTGCCATTATTTTCATGTTTAATGGAGATTTGCACTGACATAATATGGTTGCATGTCAACGGCAAGTGGGCTTGAAGAATATATAGTTTTATTTGTTTACTTAACTGTTTTAAAAGAAGGCCTAGATTTGTTGGTTTACTCATCGGTTTTGAAAGAAGGCTTAGTTGTGAAAAAAGAATAAAATCTTATAAGAATGGCTTAGATTTTTTTCCTCAATCTTTCTCCAACACCAACACCCCCACCAACCCTCAACAAGGAAAAAAACACAAAAGAACCATTAAAGAATAAGTTTAATGAAAAAACATGGTTCCCCTTGATTCTTTGTAAACCTGTTTCTTTCCTTTTTTTTTTTTTTTTTTAATCCAGTTAGATGAATAGCTACTGTTCGTAAACTAATGAGTTAGAATAGGATACACAACAAGAAGGCTGACTGAACCAAATCTGCCAACGGCCAGGGTACCCTAAGCTAGGGGATAACATCATTATTAAGGTCTAGGAGGGGGACAAAGGTAACACATAATGCCCCTTAATATTATGTTATAACAATCCAAATGCAATACCAAATGCATCAATAAAAAGCGCTCTTATTATATTAATTATCAAACAGTTGTGATTCAAGAATTTGGTGATCAAATTCTGATTAATCCACGTATGTTACTACCATAAGTTTGTGGCTCAACGGACGAGTTTGACAGCCTACCCGGCCATAAAGACATCCCACAAGCTTATTTATCAGAAATCTTGCATTTCGTAGTTTTGCTATAAATATCTCGATGATGATACGTGTCTTAAGCTAAGACATTCCAATGTGCATGACGCTAAAATGACTAAGAAATGCTTACTCTGTTCTTGCCTTCCGACATATTATTACCCTATTAATGAAAATCTTATTTTATTTCTGCATACAATTAATGCGCAAAAATAATTGGATCCCACAGGACATTGGGCCGTGACAAGAGCCAATCTGATGGGCATCACCTTGTCAAGTTCTTCCAGGCGGAGAAGTCCATATCATAGGGTCCCACTCTTATTATTTTGATGGTGCCCAACGGAAAGGACGGCACTATTCTTATTGTTTACCAAAAAAAAAAAAAAAAAAAAAAAGCATTGTTCATGAACCTCCACTATATGACACATCCGTTGGACAAATTTTATGGATCTTTGTATCGAGTACCAGATGCTCGACTTCGAAATATAATCCACATTTGATTGTTCAAAAGTGGACGCTTTAAGAGGAAGGTCCGTTTTCAACCCCCCCCCCCCCCCCAAAAAAAAAAAAAAATCTGCATCTACAACCTAAGGGGAAATTTCTTTCTAAAAAGTGATTTCTTTAGGAAATCTGAGGCCAGCATTAGTTTCTACACCATTATTTCAAAAGTTATCAGATGCATATAAATCTCAATTTCCTCTAGAAAATGATTTGTTTTGAAAATTTGAAGCCAGAGTAGATTTCCATGCTATCACTTCTAAAGTGGCACCATCAATCATATTAAATAATAAATGACACAAGGCATATATGTCTCATAAAAAATGAAAGAAATAATGCCAAGATTCTCTCTGTCGATCAATCAGGAAAATAACATCTCTCGTGATTTCCAACTCATAAAATCCTCCCAAATAGAAGAGGAAGGAGCACCAATCTATTCTACAACCAAATAATTTGAATTACAGCAATGTGTCCATGCATAAAGCATATCTATGAGCTCGCATTTTGTACCTGCCTGCCTCTGTCAATCCTGCATTGCCTCACTATTTTCTATCTTACATTCTCTTATTCCGTGAAATTAGTTGATTATGATGTATAGTTAACCACAAGTCAAAGGATCAAGTTATTTTCCCAGACTTTTATTATTTATCTAATAGATTTTGTTATTTTTAATAAAAAATTAATGTATCGTAAATGTAGGATATAATCTATGTTAGACACAACCATTTATCATTACATCCTAGATCTCAATATTTTTATTAACAATGTTGTTTTGCTACGTGTTGGATATTATCCTATGTTTCTTTATTCTTTCATTTTTCTTCTTTTGAGAATTATGGTGATCAACTGCCTCCATCAAAGTGTAAATAATAGATCTCCCCTAAAAGCAAGCCTTTAAAAGAAGGATGCCAACTTTGGGATATCAGGCATGTTAGCTATTTCCTTTTCATTGTGGTCTATCCAATTAGGCACATTTTCCATGAGACTAATAATACCTACTTTTTTCCTTTTCCCACTCAGATACATGCATGACTCAAACTGAGGTTGATATCAATCTAGACTTTATTGAGACCGGAGGCAATACTTTTGTGGAGTATTGAGTCTAATGGAGCCAATGGTATTTAGATTTTGTTGCATTAGCTAGAAATATAGAATGCCTAATATTGGTTGTTCGCTTGTTTGAAAAAAAGAAAAGAAAATGGCAAAAGAAATGAAAATAAGTGAAATCATCTTGAAGGCTTCATCTTGGAAATTGAACTTCGACTCGTAAAATTAAGCACCTGCTAGGCTAGCAGCAAGTTAAAGTTTGCCTATGAGTTTTTTTTTTTTTTTTTTTTTTTTTTTTTTTTCAAAAAAATTTTCTATTGCATGTAGTGATGATATTCAATTATTCAAATTAGTTTCTTATAAAGATGGGACAATCTCATGACATCATCCACTATCATTGGTATACAGGAGTCTTGAGAAATAGAATTCTAGTGATAATTGTGATTTTCTCACAGAAAACTTTATCAGGAGCAAAATAAGATTTTATGAAAAAAAATAGAGGAAGCCAGAAATAAAAGAGAGAGAACGAGAAGGTTTTACGAAAAGTATATTATGTTTTGCCAAATATCTATTTGACAGGAGTAGAAATCTAGGCTTTCGTGTGAGACACAATTGTTCACATATTAATTTGAAGCCAAAATGCCAATATTGTCATTATTGATGCGAGAGCTTGTACAAATGTATATATGTTTAGTCTTATATCGATTGTACAGACTTTGGATACTTATGCTGCATAAAGGGACTCAAATAATATCTTTAGACTATTTTTTTTTTAGAGGTTAAGTTTTGAATTTTTACAAATAATATATATATATATTTTTATGTCAAATCTTCAATTTTTTCAATTGGTCTGAGTGAAACCAGCTCATAACCCATATAGATTAGGAGATATCGTAGCAGAGATCCTTTTAAAATATATCACTTGCTGATCATGATGTTTGTGATTTAATTTGGATCCTTATCTTAGAAAGGATGCTTGAAACCCCAATATTGTATTGATTACATTTTTTTGAGCAATATGGTGCTAACATGCTATAATAACCAAGACTCGAACCCTAGATTCTTAGGGCGGCTAGAGGGGTGCCAACTATGCTTAAGGACCTATATGGTGGTATATATGTAACAATCATTCACTATGTTCTTTACGAGATTGGTCTATAGATTTACAAACATGCGTGCAAGGGATAAAATCATCTCTTTAATTAGTTATATATATTTTGCCTCCACTTCGCGTTACATAAGGTAGGTTCAAGGCCATTTAGGTTACGTCCATGGAAGGCTAGAAATTAACAAAGCCATGCTAACCACGGAGTTGAGCCTGTGTTTGGTGCCCTCAGCCGGACCATGCTTAATTCTAACCTCAAATCTGCATGGAGACAAATAGGATCCAAGTATGAAAGCAGTGCAAGTGTAGCAATCCAAGTCGCAACCCTCATGTGAGAGAGAAACAAAGAGACCCTAAACCATGACAAAGCGCTTCTACCTTTGATGAGGTCATGGCATTGGGGAAAAGAGGGGAGAGCACTTGCTCCTGCTCCCACTTTCTATCATCCTACAATATCTCAAAAGCATCCTACTTCTGTGCTTGCTTTGACTCATCCCATCTCCCGCATCAAACCTTTAAAAGTTCGCAATCCCCCGTCCACCCAGTTCCTTTTGCTCTCAAAAGTAAGGAACACCAATCCCCTTCGTCCCAAAAGATATGCCACCATCTCTTCGCTGTTAAGAAATTTAAAGAGAAAAGAATGGCTGTGATTTTTATTCTCTCTTCTCTCCTATTCACATTTTAGGTGATAGGCTTGAATCGCTTTTTTTTTTTTTTGGTTGCGTTTGTGGGGCAACACAGAGAGAGAGAGAGAGAGAGAGAGAGAGATTTCAACATCTTTGGATGTTAATTTGTTAGATTAATTAGCAAATTCCCCATGGAGTACTGGAAGTTGAAAATAGTCCAAAGAAGTGCTGATTCAGCTGTGCATTAGCCCTACATATATAGGTGGCATGATCACAAAATGACATTCTGCTGCCTGACATTGATGCAAGTCCCATGGAAAATGCTGGTGATCTCACTGGTTAATTTCAAACACAAACCAGTTTGGCATATTGTCCTTCATCTCATGCCATGTGGTGCATATCATTTACATTGGTGATGATGCATGCCGTTATCAAGAGGAGTTATTTTGATGTGGTTTACAAATCCACACCATGCGTGTTGTGACCCATCAATTAAAATTGAATGAGGAAAGACGCATGAACACTCAAGTGAGAATATGATGCTTGAATGATTTTGTTGTTATGGCCTCCCTAGGTTGGTCCCAATACAATATCTGATCGTGCTTCTCACACGTATCTTCAATAAGGTCTGCTGTGTTAGCCATTATTATACTATATCTTGACAGCAGGAGAAAAAAGAGACCATGTAACTTTCCACCATGTCTTTTTTTGGAGATGTAACAATCCACTATGTCATGTGAGGACCATTGGATGCTGTGTTCAAAATCCATAATTTCATTGTTGTTGTGACCAACGGAGAGAATATTAAAATAAAAAGAAGAAAACAAGAAAAGAATAATGACACATAATACTTATGTAGTTCAATCTATTGACCAATATCCAAGGATAGAGATGATACAGAGTTTTATTATAAAAAT
Organism: Elaeis guineensis; assembly: GCF_000442705.2. Lineage (NCBI taxonomy): Eukaryota > Viridiplantae > Streptophyta > Magnoliopsida > Arecales > Arecaceae > Elaeis > Elaeis guineensis. The sequence continues at coordinate 156,331,454 of NC_025993.2, read as the reverse complement.
TGAAGATTATAGAGCACAAGATTTTCTCACAAATTCTAATCCTTGATACACCTCATGATCTTTAGAATACTCAATTATACCCTTTTTTTTTTTTTTTTTTTAAGGATTATAAGAGATACATATGATAGAATGAATAGACTTGGATTTGACTTGGTATCCTACAATAATTAGGTTGGTCTGTTCTACTTGTTTCACTTGCTCCACTCCATTCTGAGAAAAATGTCCATCTTCATGTTTGTAGAGTTTGTAAAATTAAAACATACTTCACAATTATTTTGTGGCCTAATTGCATGGAAGTCAAAAGTTGGTGCGTCACATGAAATGAACTCTCTTTAAGTTTTCAATCAGCATTCGCCTAAGTTTTACAATTTTTATATATAATTATTTTTTTGCAAAATAGTATATTATAATGTCAAGATGGAATCGTATTAAATTTTTGACATAAATTAGAATCTGAGCTTTCAAAGAAAAAATTAAAATCTCTATTATCTCATAATTAGAGAACCAACTGCATGATGAGCACCATGCATTTATAACCCACTAAGCCATCCAGCATTGTGCACATGCAATGCCCGACTTTGAAAAGAGTTGGAGACAATGGAGAAAGTGTGCATGGCCACCTTTCCATTTTAGTAAAAAAAAAATTAAATATTAATAGATAGAGTCAAATCTTGGAGACAAAAAAAAAGAGAGGAAAGTTTTCATTATAATACCAAGCTAATTGGAGGGACACGTTTCCAAATCTCATCCTCGCACATAATAATTTGCATGTTTCAATTGCAATCAAATCAAGTTCCTGACCCATTTCTGGTCTTCAGAGATTTTAAGTAGAAGTTGGTGGCAGTGAGCAAGAGAAGCCAATGAGCCATGGGCAGAGTGTACTGCTCCAATTTCGCAGTGGTCGGTACTGTAGGAAATGGAGGCCATTACACTCGGTCGGCCGGGCAAACACGGAGTCCAGTTGACTTCCGTTCAATTAAGTGGTTGCTTTCTATGTTTTTTCTTTTTTGGTACAATAATACTATTAAAAGCACGGAAGAGAAGCAAATGGTGTGACATTAGCAATAGGGAAAGTCAATGGGTGGGAAGCTCTTGTTTTATTGGAGGCTCTGTTGCCGGTAACGAAATGGTACGTCTCAAACAAATCAGGCCACCTGCCAGCCTTTCCCCCCCCCCCCCCCCCCCCCCCCCCCCTTAGATTTTTTAATGGTGAAGATATGATTACAGAGTTTGAGACTGTGCATTTGATAGTTAGACAAAAATAAGAGCAGAGTACCCCACTTTCTCCTCCTAGATTCCAAGTAGGGATGGGGAAGAGCACCGTAGCGTAGAAGATGAAGAGACCCGTGATCACCTGAAATTCCTCTATTTTGTTGGCAATTGATAGGAAAAAGACCCATGAACTACTTTATCTGTATAAAAATATTGGAATCCTCACTATTGCTGATTGGCCACATAAATGGTCTCTTATTTTTGAAATTTTTTCGATTGGACCACATCTACTATTGAGCTGGTGGATCAATCCAACTACAAAGTAATGCAGATAAAATGACCCTCCTAACCTGCTGCTCCTTCTATTTTTTTTTTTTTTATTTTTGCTTCGTTTATGATCGCGTTACTTTCTGGTTGTACTGATTTACTAGCTCAGCATTGAATCTGGTCTAACCAAAGATCTCATCTTATCCAATGGCATTAGTCAGACCATCGGAAGTAACGCTGGTCCAAAAGCGGTACGTAGCATGATGTTGTCACTTCACTAGATCCTAGGCTCAATCAAATGAATAAATGAATATAATGTTGCTTCTGATATTGCCGACACTATTTACAAGGTTTTAATGATTTCTATTTTCTTCTTAAGGGGTGAAATCTCTCTATCATCCCTTCTGGTCCACTTCAAATTTGCTATGGAAGTCCACTAGAAAAAGAAGGGAACCTTCTTTCCGAACAAAGTAGAGGCTAAATATATTCGGTGGAACTCGCTGGGTGGTTCCCCCAAGCGTACGCGGGGTGGCCGCGGAGGACAAATGTCGTTCAGTTTTGTGCTCCCTCTTTTCTTTGTCAAAGGAATTTGGGATAGCTTGCATTTATGCTAACAGAATATGGAGATTAATCTGCATTTATTTATTTATTTTTTCTGTGCTTGCCTTAGCCACGACAAATACAGAATAGTAGTCACTGTGAAGGGTCATTGGATTCGATAATGACCAGTATAACTCCACCCTAAACTTTGCTTCCACGGTTCCACTTCCCATGGAACTATTCCTATATTCTCCTCCTTTTATCCACTAATTCCCTCATCTGGGAAGCCAAAATTACATCCAGCATTCAAAAATCCAATATCGCTAAGATGAGGACCACAAGGTGAATTTGAACCTGGCAACGTTTGTAAAGTCCCTAGTCAAACTCTGAGCCTGGTGTTTGCAAATTGCAACTCTTGCATGTATATAGAGAATTTGTGCTGTGCTGTGCACATTTCCCTTGTATCTTGATCCTTGAATTTTATAACATTTTCTTCCCTCTGTATTCATGTCTGCGTTTCCAGTTATTTGATAATTCAGATTGTTGGATAGTGGAATGCGTTTTCATTTTTTTTTTTTTTTCCTATGCTAAAGCCGGTGACTCATACAATTTTTAGTATGGATATATTCAAAAAAAGTTAAAATGTAATATCTCTAAAGGCTTCTGGATAAGACTTAGAATCAGTTCATAGCATTTCACTAGAGTGCTCTATAACAAAAGAGATCACCTGATTCATGGTCCTATTCATCTTCCGGCGGATATACTCATGGTGAAGAAGAAATCATTTCTCGCCGGCCGTTAAATATCCTATAATAGAGGGTGTGTGCTAGCCCTCCTGCTGTGCCTTTAGATCCATCCAATCACAATAATAGGGCCGAGCAGACTGTCTTCATCAATATCATCTATAAGCTTATATATATATATAATCAATAAATCAAAGCATGGAAGCTTAGTTTGTATGTATAAAAGTACAGAACCACCCGATCATGGACCACATGTAAGTGCTTATCAAGTTAGTCTGGCAATATGTCTTAAATATATTGCGCCATTGTTTCTTTGCATGCATGCCTATATGTTTGTTTGGTGTTGCATATGTTGTCCTCCACAACAACAAGGCCAAACCAACCCACAGGCAAAATCTAATCTACGAGACGGAAAAACCTATCACAACCTCCTCTTTTTTGCCTTTAATCTGTTGATGTAACTTTCTCGGCCGTACTCCACTAAGAAAAGTTTTTGACCACCCAATATTAGTCACCACTCGGTTCATGAATGTAAATGTTGGTGATTGGTTGAGTATAGGTGGGGCCCCACTAACACCACCGACCCACTATGTTGCTTATCAATCTTCGATTGTCACATATTGGATAAACTAGCAGTTGATCATTCGCAAATGGTTATTGTTGCAATCGATCTTGAGATGCTAATGTGGATCATCTCCATTGATCCACGGGACAATGGGAAAGGAATCAAAGAGCTCATTGGATTTATTTTGGTTGGACCTTTCTGATTCTTAAATCAGAAAGGGTTTGAAATGGAGATGAAATAAAGAGTAATAGTTTTCCCTAGCTTAGATGTTTTTCGCATTATCCTTTGTTACCTTCTTATAGAGGAAATTTGAATTTATTTATGGCTGAGATTTTGCATTTTTAGTAAATCGTATACCAGCAAATTTTAGTTCATATCATAACAACCTACTAATGTGATATAACAATCTAGAAATATTTGTAACTATTCGGCACGTGATGGAATTGCTATGAATCCATGCATATTCGGATGGAGGGGTTGGATTGCTTTTGTTGCGAGATGGCTTTGCTTGGCTCAAGCCGGTTGTTGGCTGGCTAGTCATCTGGTTAAGCTGAAATACCTTGGCTTTGTACGCCAAATGCTCTTAGTTTACTTATCCCAACTCTTTTGATGCTCGGAGGTCCCAATCAAAATGTTTCGGATGGTTTAAGGGTCCCTAACCCCCATATAGTTTATGAGTTGAATGAATCTTATTGTGCCATATCATCTTGGTGATTTAATGCCACGACAAATCATAACTCTTTGGCTCATTTCTCAATGTATCATTGCAATGCTGGATGTCAAGAGTATTATTTGTTTACCCACTGCCTGCCATATTTACAAAGATATCTTTGGCATAGATGACAAGTGCACTTGTGGTTGCATGGATGGTTTCTCGAACCACATAAATACAATTAACTCCACAAATCTTGCTGCTACATGGTCAACACAACCATCCCTTTCTGCTTCATTCATCCCCCTCTCCCAAGCTAGGGATATGCCACCAACTTGGCAACGTACATCATATACCCTTAAACCCCCATGGTAAACTGAAGATTTCCTTGTTATGATATGATAAATTGGAATTTCACCAGCATACAAAATTATCTTAGTCACTTGGCCCTCTCCTTGGTTAAAAAGCTCCGAGTTCGGCTCATGATGATGGCACTTTCAGTTTATTTATTAATTATTTTTTTTTCGAAAGCAAAATCTCCAATCCAAGTTTTGTCAGCTCTTTAGCATGCGTGGCATGCAGCTATTTACCTAATCTTTGACTTTGGAAGCGGTTGCCTGCGAATTCCACCACGTAATCTATTTTACCCGCGCCTCTTAGCTACCGTGGGGTTATATCTCGAGTCCACGTACGCTCTTGTTCCAACTTCCAATTTAGCGGTGACTTGATTTCAGGCACTATTTCCTTTCATCTCTACGATAGCCATCGGATCGTAATCGGATGGCCACAGATGTGGAGATTGAGGCAACGGCCCCACCATCAGCTCCTCCAAACAAAAAACAAGGACGTCAGCTGTCCTGCCCCCACATGGACAGCTGTCGATCCAAGGACACTTGATGTGGGTCGCTGTTCCGTTTCCCGTGGGTCCAACTTGTCCCCCAACGTGGCAGCACCTCATTGACCCAAATACCCCTCCCTCTGTAAGAAACTAAGAATCCATGGCTGCCCACCTGTCCCTGATTGGCTGCACCGATCGCGACATCAATAGCGCCATATGGTGCGGTGAGACCCTCGTTACATAAGTTTTGATCCAAGCATCTGAACACGTGTAACGAAATGGTTACAGAGAAATTATACTGTGCAGTACCCTGCGGTGGACAAGACATCAGATCGGTGGATCAACGATCCAACAATCAACAGTTAAACCGACAGATCAATGCATAAAGTGTCCTATTTTTTCATATGGAGGAGGAGGAGAAGGCGGAGAGGGAGAGGGAGCCGAGTGGAGGTGAAGGCGGAGAGGGGATGTTTCGGACGAATGGAGGAGGTGGAGGTGGAGGGAAGATGTCCCAAATGACGGAGGAGAAGGAGGAGGCGAAGGGGGGAGGAGGCTGAGTGGAGGAGGAGGCAGAGGGAGGTTCCGGACGATAGAAAAAGAGGTGGAGAGGGGAGTGGATCAAGCGAAGAAGGAGAAAGCGGAGGGAGGAGATCGCGGATGGAGGAGGAGGAGGTGGAGGGGCCGATCTTGAGTCTATTCATCGAAGATTTAAAAAAAAAAAAAGGGTTAGCGTCGCTGTTACTTATCGTCGGCTCTGATTATCCTCGTCGACTCGTCTTCAATTCCGACCACTGTCGTTTGCTCGGACTTCGTCTTTCGCTGCTAACTTGGTTATCAAGGAAGAGGAAGGCATCGATGGGGTTTGAAATCGAGAAGTCAGGATCGAAAAGTCGAAGCCCAAGAGGCGAAGATCGAAAAATGAAGTGATAAACAGTAACTTAAACGGATTTTGCCTCAATCGAATTTTGTCGGATCAAATGATTTGCGGTTCAATCGACCGATTCATTCAAATTTTATTGAGTTTTAAACACAGTCAGTTCAATTAGATAATCGGTTTGGTTTCATGATCGGATTATCAGATTTTGGGTCCGACCGACGGGATCGGGCCAGTTTTAATAATTTTGCGGACAGGAAAGCATGCGATCTGCGCGGCTCCAATCTAATTTTTGTACGAAGCCCTGTGTTTTTTTTTTAAGTGCAAAAATTGGTGTTCCAAAAAGGGAAGAGGGTGGTAACGAGGAGCACCATTTTTTTTTTTCTTCTCTCGTTAGGAGGGCGGATAATCTCAAATCTAATGGAGATGTGGATGTGATAGGAAAACCCAGAGATAAATTACGACGGGCCTGGATGATTTACACTGGAAGAGCATCCTCTGGAAAGAAATAAAAGAAAAGAAGATTGAGTGCATTCTTCCAACTTTAGCCTCGCATGATACCAACTCCAAGGAGGTCCTCGTATTGTGATAGGCGAACTGGCTTTGCCGTCTGCAGGCACGTCCCCAGTGCGCTGCTTCATACCTTGTTTTTACTTAGCAAGCATTCGATGGACCTGGACATAAACTTTGAGACACATGTATCGATAATATCAGAGGGGGACCGGCCCCGTGCTACGATCAGCCAATTTATGTTGGTCGCGTGCTGAAGGACTATCAAAAATGTTCGGAATTAGCAAGAAAAATATAAAGCAGTAGTTAAGTCTTACTCATAATTTTTTTAAAATATAAAAAATTAAAATCATCAAAAATAAATTTATAGATTGAAATTGAATTGCTCAAAAGTTCAGATAATACCAATCAATGAGAATCTATTGGTATTGAGCACGTGCCATTGTTTGAAAAAATCTATTTCCTCTTAATCTCTTGCCTTCTCCAGCGAGGGGAGGTTTCGTTCCCTTTTCCTTTCTAATTCGGAATGCAAGTTGTGGATGAAAGGTCCATATTGGACATCCAATGGACGTCTCTTGAATGTTTTCGCGATTCCATCATTTTGATTGACCTTTGTGAATTAATCTTGATAATATACTTAGATTTTGTATTATTTTTATAGAATTAGATTTTTTTTTATTATAATTACCTTTTTCAATTTTTATCATCACGATCATAAAGGTAAAATCCAAAAATGATCCCGCAAGGTGAAATCCGTGTCTCCCCCACGCTAATGTTAACTCAAATATAAGGGCAGTCAGGGCACAGGATTACAATCTTTTCTTCGTCGTCTTTTTTTGCTCTCTATTCTCTTCGTTATCTTTTCAATTCTATCTTCACATTTGAAATCCCGATTTTGGATAATCCGGATTCCTTATCTCACGACAGTTACCCGACAGCCCGGTGAGGCCTACCGTCCCACTCGATATGTTTCAACTCCGCCCGCCCTCGAGAATTAGCTCCGGAGATCAACCGCCTCGCCCGAGGGCACTTTCGTCACTCCTCCAAAATCTTCCTTTATAAAACCCCGTCCTCTCCACACCAATGAACTTTAGCCGCGAAGCCCTCCACGATAAAAGATAAAAATTGGGAGAGAATCTCCTAAGCTCCGGCCGCCGGAATCTCCAATTCCAGCCACCATATCCGCTCCTGATCCCTAGCGCTCTCGGCACTATTTCCCGTCGTCTTCTCTTCGTCGCCGGCTGCTGAGGCAACCACCGGCACGCCTCCTCGCCGGAGGTGATCAGGGCTCGTTGGGTTGGCTTCCCCCCACCCCGCCTCTCCTGGTGCTTGATGGGATTTTCTTTGTTCCCGATGAAGACGTCGACGCGACTCCTGTGGAGTACCAGCTTCTTTCGCCACAAGATCGTCGTCTTCTTCTAAAGAAGCTCGATCGATCCAAGAGAAGAGTATACATAGCTCGATATATATTACAGGAATATAAATCAATTTGTACGTAGTAGAGGAGGAGAGGGAGATCTCGCCGCGATCGTTCAGATCTGAGAATTAGGCATGGATTCCGGCCGTCTGATCTTTGATTCCTCTTCTTCTCATCATGGTCAGATGCTTTTTCTGGGCGGCGGCAATCCGATCTTTCGAGGTAGCAGTTTCTCTTCCGATCTAAATTACCTCCAAATCTACTTGATCTAGTCGTGATTTATTGCTTGATTAAATGTTATTGATGGGGTTTATGACCTGGGGAGTGATGAAGGGGCGAGATCGGTGCTTGGGATGGAGGAGGGGGCGAACAAGCGGCGGCCCTTCTTCACCTCCCCCGACGAGCTCCTGGAAGAAGAGTATTACGACGAGCAGCTGCCGGAGAAGAAGCGCCGCCTCACCCCCGAGCAGGTAATCATTCCATGCCCACCGTCCATCATACTCTATTGGATTCTCGATCTCATATCGCTGCAGAAAGAAAACAAAACTAAAAAAACTATTCTGATCATCGGTAACGAACTCCTTTTAGATCTACTATTACTACTTTCAGTCATGGCAATTATTTTTGGACGGGGGCCGTACTTGAATTTCTTGCTGGCCCTTGATCTGCCATCCGAGTTTCTGCTCTTGAAACCTCAGCCGTCTGATCTCGTACAGTGTCACTCCCGTGAAGAACGTTCTGACTGCCGCATAAATTAATATAAATGCGGTGCCCGCATAGAAATTATTAAAAGCTAATCCGAACCATCCTCCCTCGGTGCCATCTACTCTTCTTCGTGGAATTTGCTAGTATGCCGTGGATCACTTCTTGCTGGCATCACTAGCGCATGAACCCGGGCAAGCGTGGGTGGTGACGCTGCTAGAAAATTACTTTTATTATAATTTATTTTTGAGCTAGTGGTGTTGACTTTAGAAATAATTATTATTTATAAGGTAATGAAAATAAGTGCAATCGTATTTACGTTTCATTAATTAGTTATTGTCTTCTTTTTTTTTTTTTTTTTTTTTTTTTTTTTGTGAATAATGGTTGGTTAATTATGATGATAAAAATAACAATGTTTTGGATGGTGGTGTTGGTGGGGGCATAACGATAAAAACAACAGGTGCACCTGCTGGAGAGAAGCTTCGAGGCGGAGAACAAGCTGGAGCCGGAGCGGAAGAGCGAGCTGGCGCGGAAGCTTGGGCTGCAGCCCAGGCAGGTGGCGGTGTGGTTCCAGAACCGCCGCGCCCGCTGGAAGACCAAGCAGCTCGAGCGCGACTTCGACCGTCTCAAGTCCTCCTACGATTCCCTCCTCGCCGACCACGACTCTCTCCTCAAAGACAACGACCGTCTCCGTTCCCAGGTATCAACATCTCTTCTTATCGACTCTCTCTCTCTCTCTAGGCGGTAATCGTACCGTTCTCACTTATAATCACCTTCTCCACCACCACCCTCCGTCCTCATCGTTTCTTTCAATAGAATAACATGCGCTATGTCTTAATTTATTAATATTAATAAATTTAGACCAACAACTAGCGACCGTCACGGCACCGCACGAGGTCCACCACTCCCCAGGGGTATTCCGTTATTCCTTGATGAAATGCCGTCATGGTGGATGGTCAAAATGACCGACACGCCCTTCATTACCATGCGTGGAAGGTGATGGGGAGGGGAATTGGGACCAGAGATGCCTCTTTTTTTCTTTCTTTTTGGAAAAAATTAAAGGCATCTGTTCTTACTGCACTATAAGAAAGTGACCGTTAAAAGAGAGCAGCGGACCCGTACCCTACGGGGATTCCCTCGGAGATCCCATCACCCCCGGTGCGAAAGACCTAACTGACCAATGAGCCTTGCAGGTGCTCTCGCTGACCGAGAAGCTCCAGGCGAAGGAGCTGGAGGCCGCGGGGGCAGCCGGGGGCCTGAAGCCGGACGATCAGGCGGCGTCCAGCGCGGATCACACGGGCGTGAACGTCCATCAGCTGAAGGCGGAGGACCGGCTGAGCACGGGGAGCGGCGGGAGCGCAGTGGTGGACGGGGATGGGCCGCCGCACCTGGTGGACAGCAGCGGGGAGTCCTACTTTCCCGAGAGTTACCACTGCGTGGGTCCCCTCGACGGCGGCATGCAGTCAGAGGAGGATGACGGCAGTGACGAGGGCTGCAACTACTATTCCGAGGGCATGTTCGCGGAGCACCACCACCCCGACGAGGAGGTTGCCCAGCTCAGCTGGTGGGTTTGGGAATGAACGGGAACAACAATTGGAGATGGCCCCGTCTTCGTCTCGCTACTATCATCACCGCCACCAGCACCACCATCACCATCACCATCTAGTATTATTAAGCGTCGTCTATATGAGTTAGTGGTACTGCTGGATGTGAAAGTTATTGTCCGAGTATGATGGCGTGTTATGTATATCATTAGTGAATGGCTAGAATAATGACTAAATAAAGGTGCTTAAGGAACGACCTGTGGATTTTGATTTTAATTTGTTTTTGGAATGATGTGATTGTTGATGGAGTTATGATTTGTCTCCTGAGATGTTGGATATTGCTTCTTTTTCTCTCGCAGGTATATGATTGATAACATAACAACAGAGAAGAAAAATCAGATGGCTAATCTTCTTTGTTTCCTGCTGAGGTAAATTGGCTGTGTAATTCTGTTTCTTGAGATTTCTACTCCATTAAATCGTTTCCCTAGATGTTCTGCTAAACTGCCATGCAGTGCATAGTTGTTACTTTGTTGAAGGGATGATGAAGCTTGTTGATTGGATTATTATTTGATCTTGCACCAATTTGACCTGTCTTCTCTAATATCATAATTAGTGAATAATGTCACTGCCATGCAGATCATTGTAATTTTGATTTTTTTCATCCATTCTTGATGGACTGATTCTATGTTCTTCTTCTTCTTCTTCTTCTTCCTTTTGATGAAAGTGGGTGGTGTCATCTGTTCGGATGTCCATCCAGCATCTATTAGGGAAGGAGGTTACATATGTCAAAATCGAGATGGTACCGAGGTACAGTTAACCTCGGTTGGTCTCCCATGTTCTTTCATTTGTTAAGAAAAGCCTTCTAGAATTTTCTTGCTACCAATTAATTATTTCCCATGTATTCTTCGTACAATTTACTATTAACTATTTTCTCTTGTCTCTTCAGAAAAACCTAAAAAGTTGTGCTTCCAGCTAAACTGGCGACTATCGAATGCAAACTAATTGGTGACCTGTCGAAGAAATTAACTAGCATAGAGCCCAAAACCCATGTGTTTTGTAATTTACATATATTGTGAATTCTTCTATTCGTTCATGGTGAGAGATAAAGAGCTTCTTTTCATGTCTCAAGGCAATCAGCTTAAGAAATAATATTAATTAATTAACATATAGATCTTCAACGAAAACGTATTGGATGTATATATATATATATATATATATATATATATATATATATATATATATATATATATATATATATATATATATATATATATAACTTGTCTCTCCTGCTTTCAATCTCGACGATTGTAAGTACATTATTACTATAAAAGGAAGTAATAAGAGTTATATGTATTAAATGTGCAGCTTTTCTGCCGCTTTACTTCTCTTAATGAAAGAGATTAGACAATAAATTTTCAACAAAATTGTTTTTATGTTATACAAAAGAACTTCTCATTTCCAGATCACTGGATCCCAAAGATTTAGTCTAGATTTTATCTAAATTTATATATATTTATCTTAAATCATACATGCGACAAGTTCGACATTGCCCTAGATGAATTCAAACTTAATTTTACCATACATATAATAAATAATAATGGGTGGCAAGGTCAAGGTTTAGGCCCCTTGTGCTGTGTGACAGGCCAATTCACGAGACTTCAGCCGATAGGTCGGAAGTGGATGACTTCTGATAGTGGGATAAGCACAATTTTGGCCTAACGTAGTTCCAACGGGCTTTCCTTCCTTTTAAGTGATGGTGACATTGGACGCTGGGTTATGTGGATTCACTTCTTGTTTTTTTGTTTCTTTTGATAAACTGTGATTTTACTGTTGGTGATCAACTCGCGTTGGTGGGGTTCCTTTAGCAAACAATATTTTCTGTGGCTTTTCATGAGCTTAACTTTATACTGTTGGATAAGATCAAACACCTCAATTTTTTAGCTTCTGGAGATGATTGTTTCGCTAGGGGAGAAGAATGATTGGAGATGAAGACAGAAGAACTGGGCAGGGCCATGGCCCATTGGGCATCGAGGAGGCACAGGGGTGATTGCGAGGGCTATTCTTTTAATCATGAAGGGGAACCAGTCTACATGTAGGTGGGGGCTGGCGGAGGACGACATGGCCATCTACTGAAAGAGACATGACAACCAGGATGAAGTATCAGAAAATATTAAAACCCTGAAGAAATAGTTGATGGTTCCCACATATTTTGTATTTTTTTCAAAAAAAAAAAAAAGGAAAAACTGACCATCCTCTCCTAGATGCTTTTGAAGAAAAATTATAAATTGAGTTTTGTTTGATACCTATTTTATTTTATTATTTTTTTAACCTACCTTTCTCTCAGTTATTCCCTTCCACACATTTCCACGGGGGTAGATTACGAAAAGCAGGGAAGTGATCGGTTTGGCCGGTTGTAGGCTTGCGGCAGTTGTCTGGTTAATCTTAAAAAATAAAGAATTCTATCGTATGCTACTGTGTTTACTCCACTAGAATATTCTGCGGTACGCTTAAATATAATCATGCCATTCTGGATAACCAGCTAATCTGTTTAATTGGTAAACTGAAGTCACCATTGTTGCTCATTTGAACGGTTTTATAAATTTAGGGAAATAATCATGAAAATAAGTGCTGGCACCTGACTATGATGGTATATACTTGTAGACCGTTCTACGAGCAAAAATTAACTGTCTTTTTTAAAATCATATATTTTGAACAATGCTAACTTAGTATTTCTTAATATTATATGACTTCTATGATCCTCACTCGTGTCCGTCCGTCCATATTGGCTTATTGTAAAAGCTCAGGTTCTTGGACCTGTAAACCCTTAACGGTCCATACAAAAAAAAAAAAAACAAAACAAAATAAAACAAAACAAAAATAAAAGAAGAAAGCCGATGAGAGGAGGAAGACTCCTCATCGGAGTCTTCTTCCTCTCCTCCAAGAGTCCGAGTAAGGGTAGGAAATCTCCCTTATAAAACCCTCCTTCCCTCCCTTAGGTATCTACAAAAGGTATTTTGAAGAGATTTTAAGAAATTTGAGGGATTTTTTTCAAGAGGATCTGTGAGTTCTTAGATGGAAAAAAAGAAGGTCGTTGGAGTTCTTCTCGATCGTCGGAGTAAGGTAAGCTCCTTTCCTACTCTTCTTCCTTCCTAGGCATCCTTCTTTTGCTGGCAACTGACGGCAAGCCGTCGAATTGGAGAAGAACAGGGCCATCCCTGTTTTTCTTATTTTTCTCCCCCGTGTGCCACCGGCAACAGCCATCGTTGGGGCTGTCACCAGGCCTGTGGATGCGTCGTCGTCAGCTGCTGTCGGAGGGTGGTCGGAGTTGGCCCTTCTTGGCCGCATGAGGGTGAGAGGAGATGGAGGGGGATGATGCCCCTGTTTTGGACGAGGAAAAGGAAAAAGAAAGAAGAAAAAGAAAAGAAGAAGGAAAAGAAAAAGAAAAAGAAAAAGAAAAAGAAAGAAAAAAAAGAAAAAGAGAAAACGAGAAAGAGAAAAATAAAAATAAAAAAATAAAAAAAGAGAGAGAATTTTCTCTCTCCTCTCTCTCCTTTCTCTTCCTCTTTCCTCTCTCCTCTCTCTACCTTCTCTCTACATTTTCTCTCTCTAGATTATCTCTCTAGACCTTTCTCTCTCCTTATGGATTTTATCTCTCTAGTATCTTTCTCTCTCTGATTTCATTACGAATCTTAGGATAAAATTGATATGAAAATATGATGACCTGAGATATTGAATTCATATGAAAATATGAAAATTTCATCACGAATCAAATTCCGATCCGATCTTTATTCGAAATTGATAATATCAATCATGGTTAATCCATATTGAATCATCCTGATATGACCTCTGATGATCTCGACCATGATTGCCTCATATGAAGGATACGAAGATTCTCTCTCTACTTTCTCTCTCTATTTTCTCTCTCTAAAATTTTTTCTCTCTTCATGAATTTTCTTTCTCTAGAAGTCTTATGGATCAGTGGAGGATCCAGATACTTAGACAAATTCTAATTTTGGTTAATTCTAAGAGAGGTCCTAGATTTGTGTTATTAGGATTGATTATCGGATAATTTTCTTCATATATGATTTTTATATTTGATCAGGATTATGAAGAGATGATTGTCTGCATATGATATCGAGTAGAATATTTTGTTAAAGAAATTCATAAATCAAAGAAGAACATTGATTTTTGTGCTTGGATCAGTCACCGGTAAAGATAAGAATCTCTGTACATGATCACCATTATATATATGCTATTTTATTGTTGGTCTTGCATTTTGGTTTTGCATCATCGGATTTGAGATCGATGAATTTATTATATCTGAGATATTGTTATTTGATTTTGAGTATGAGTATGTTATGTCAATATATATGTATCAGAGATTGATGGCATGATTATATGGATATGACATATCTGAATTGATCATAATGCAAGTCGGAATTGATTTGATGAAATCAACACATAATGATTAAATGAAAAGAAAGAGATATATGGTATGGACTAGTCTTGTTATGTGGAACAGCCGGTCAGGAGCTTATGCCTGGGACAGCCCGCCAGGAGCTTATGCCTGGGACAGCCCCCACTAGCTTACAGGTGGATCAGCCGGCCAGGAGCTCATGCCTGGGACAGTCCGCCAGGAGCTTATGTCTGGGACAGCCTCTCACGGGCTTTCGTACGTGGGACAGCCGGTCAGGAGCTCATCTTGGGACAGCCTTGAAAGGCTTTTTATGTGAAAATTGATTTGGATGATGACTGAGGTATAGACTTGGATAGTCCAGAGCCAAAAAGAAAAGGTTAAAAATCATGTGATTATGAAAAGAGAAATGAAAGATAAGACATGAAACAATTGTTGAACAAAAATGTTTCACCTGTTAACATGTGATAATGCATCTATTTTAACAAGACAGTAAATTTATGGATGTTTGCAGTATTCTGAATATTGAATATGAGATTTTGTGTTTTATTGCTTATTCTTATTTTCAGATTATATTACTATATCAGTGTGATATGGGAATTCTTACTAGGCTATAAAGCTCACATCCTTTCATCTTTCTTTTTCTTCTCAGAGCTACAGGATGCTTATGATTGGCTATGGCCTGGATTTACGGGTGAGCAAAAGGATAAATAGAGTGTCATAGTATCTGATCAGAGAATAGAAGAAATTTAAATTGTAATTATGTAAGGTTTTACGAATTATTATTGAAATTAATCGTTATGGATGTTAAGGTTGTAATGATTTATTTTGGCCTTGCATATTCTTTAGGGCTTGCTCTAAGGAGTGTGCAGCCATCACGTATCCGACCCGGATATTGGGTTCGGGGCATGACAGAATGGTATCAGAGCTTAGGTTATGATCATTGGAGATTACGATATAAATGATTAGGATGTGATAGAGTAATATTAGAGCTCATGTTATGATCACTAAGGATTATAATATAAGTGATTTAAATATTACAGAGTAATAACAGAGCTCAGGTTATGATCATTAAGGATTATAATATAAGTGATTTAAATATTATAGAGTAATAACAGAGTTTAGATTATGATCATTGAGGATTATGATATAAGTGATTAAGATTTGATAAAATGATATTAGAGCTTAGATTTAAGATCATTAGAGATTATGAAGTGATATCAAAACTTTATATATGATCAATAGGATGTGATAGAGTGATATCAGAGAATATGACTAAAGTGGTATTAAAACTTTAAAGTCACTAGGGACTGTGACATTTCTAGGATTACAATCAATAGAGTATGATAGATAATATCAGAGTTTAAGATTATGATCATTAAAGGTATGATAGAATGATATTAGAGTTTAGGTTGTGATCACTAGAAAATATGATTTAAGTGGTATTTGAGTTTAAGGTTATAATTATTCAGAATTATAATTTTAGTGATATCTGAACTTAGGTTATGATCATGAGGAACATGATAGATATAAAAGAGAAGATTCAATATTTAAATTTCAAATCAATAGATATTAAGATGAAATTTATGCATAAGTGGCATATGATATCTATAATAGAATTGACGAGTTATATCTTGAATTTCAATTAGTAGGGTGGCCTGAATATAAGAAGAGTTGACTCTGAAAGGAAGTGGGAGGTATTGATATGTTATGTTGAGTATACTCGATGATTTTGGAATACTAAACTTATATGGAAGGAAATCATGATAACTTTTTTGATTTTGATGTTAATTATCTGAGCATTACAAATTTTAAATTTATCAGAAGGAAGTTAAGATATGGTCTAAGAAAAAATTTCATCATATGAGAGAGAAATATTTTTGAGCATTGAACCTATAAGAGGATCATATATGAAACTCAATCTTAGATGAAAAAAAATATACTTAAATTTTATTATGAGAATATGAGATACACATCTTGGTGGAATCTTTGATTACTCAAAATATCATATTCAGAATATGATTTTTTGATCTTTCAAGTTGCATTAAATTTCAAGTCAAAAGCTTATTTTTCTAAGTGGATTAAAAGTATTTTGATATTGTTGTTAAATTAAAGAAAAAAATTATTTTATCAGAGTATGATATACAGGTTATGATGAAATCTTTAATAATTCGTATTACTATCTTTGGATTAGATTTTTTTTTATTTTTCTTGTGATTGTTGAAGATGGTGAAGTGTATTAATTATTCAAGTCAAAGTTTAGATTTTTTTTTTAAATTGAACTAAGACATCTTGCTAGTATTAAATTTTGAATGACTTATACAAAGGACAAGATTTTGTATGGATTTATTGATTAATATTAAGGGTTGTGATGAAGGGAGCTCTATAAGAAATAATCAAGTTGATTCTACTTAAGGATATTGACTTGAGTTCTTTTAGTTTGTCAAGTTAGAATTAATTCTTTTAAAAGAGAAGATTGATTTAGAAATTATCTAAATGATTGTAAGGTAAATCTAAGGTTAACTCCAATTGATTCTAGACATGTTGGATTCTTGAAGAGTGATGAAACTTATGCAATGATTTCAAACATAGGAAGTGGATCAAAATTTAATTGTTATATGCTATACCCAAAGGTAGTAAAGATAAAGAAACTTAAAATTTTGCCCTAAGTCTTATATGAAATTTGAAGATTGGATCTATCCTGGATTGATCTAACATATAAGGATATTTTTATCTTTGATAGACTTATATAATTTGATAAATTAAGATCAAAGTGCGCAGCAAAAGTGTGGTGGATTAAATTGATTAGAAATATTAATCTTTTAAATCAAAAGATATTATGATGAAATACATTAGTTGCAAATAAGGAAGGATTTTATTGATAATAAAAGGTTGCTATAAATTTTGATCTAATCTGATCATAGCCAGATAAATTTTGTCAGTAGGTTGCTTTATTGTAAATAATATCAAGAAATTCTAGATATCTCAAGTTTATTAATAGCTTGATAGTTCTGATATTAGTTCAAATTTAGAATGTCCTGACATGGATCTCATATTTTTTTTAAATTTAATATTATTACTTGAACTGATATAGAAGATTGAGATTTTCTTAAGATGAGAGTCTATATATAAAATTTGTTGGAAGGTCAAGAGAAGAAAGAAATTGATGATTGTGAAGAGTGCTCGATGTTTGGCCTTTATTTATTTTTCTATCATAGGCAGTCTGAGATAATTATAAATTTCGAGTGGAATATATTAGACAAATAACGGTGGTATATTAATACAAGTCTAAAATGTTACGGTTCTTCAAAAAAAAAAATTTGAGAAATCAATAAGAAGGGATGAGTTTGAGATTTCAAATAATTTTTGTTATAACAAGATCACGAGAAATAAATAATATATAAGACATTATCGTAAGCTTGAGAATGACATGAAGAATGGATACTTGAAATATGTATCTCGAACGATATAACTTAATTTCGAGGACAAAATTTTTTTAAGGGGGGAGATTGTAACAGCTCAGGTTCTTGGGCCTGTAAATCCTTGACGGCCCATACAAAAAAAAAATAAAATAAAACAAAAATAGAAGAAGAAAGCTGATGGGAGGAGGAAGACTCCTCATCGGAGTCTTCTTCCTCTCCTCTAAGAGTCCAAGTAAGGGTAGGAAATCTCCCTTATAAAACCCTCCTTCCCTCCCTTAGGTATCTACAAAAGGTATTTTGAAGAGATTTTAAAAAATTTGAGAGATTTTTTTCAAGAGGATCCGTGAGTTTTTAGATGGAAAAAAAGGAGGTCGTCGGAGTTCTTCTCGACCGTCGGAGCAAGGTAAGCTCCTTTCCTACTCTTCTTCTTTCCTAAGCATCATTCTTTTGCTAGCAACTGACGGCAAGCCGTCGAATTGGAGAAGAACAAGGCCATCCCTATTTTTCTTATTTTTCTCCTCCGTGTGCCACCGGCAATAGCCACCGTTGGGGCTGTGGATACATCCCGTCTGTTAGGATTTGACGCCTCGAGATTCAGCCCACATTGAGCCCACAGCGAGGTTCGCGGCGAAAAACGAAGTTCAACGAGACCAAGATCACCTGAATCGGAGCTCGGATGGAGAAGATACGAACTTTCGAAGATGGCACAAAAACCGAGGCGGCGGAGGATTGCCGGCGACCGGCGGCGGACGGCAGCGGCGCGGCCGCAGGCGGCGGCGCGCGGGACGCGCGACCCAGGCCCGCGCGCGGGGGGCCTGCGGCCCAGGCGGGCGCGCGGCCCAGGCGCACGCGGGCGCGCGGCCCAGGCGCGCGCAGGCCCGCGCGCAGGCGCGGCCCAGGCCCGCGCGCGCGGGCCGGCCCAGGCCAGCGGGCCTGCTGGCCCTTGCCCCGGTCCACCGTGGACCGGGTGGTCCACGGCGCGGTCTGCGGACCGCGTGGGCGTTTCCCACGTGTTTCTCGCGGTCCACGGCCCTATTTCGTGGACCGGAGCGCGATCGGAGGGCCCAGGTGATTCCCGGTCTTGATCCGACGGTCAGGAGGGTTTCTTGGCTTTGTTAAGGAGTCCTAATCCCTTTCTAATCATGCTTTAACCTTTGTTTAAGCCTTTAAAAGGCCTGTGACGAAACAGAGGGTTGCGTGGTTTTCGGTTTTCTCGTCGCCGTACGAACCGAGAGGAGAGAGAGAGGCGTGAGGCACTGTGAGAGAAGGAGCAGGAGGCTCCTGGACAGCGGTCGCCAGGCTCTTCAGGGGTTCAGGGGGGTCTCCAAGAGAGAGAGAGCTTTTGTGAGGGAAACTTTATGTGAGAGAGAATTGGGTGTACAAGGGTTGAGGGTGAGGTCTCCTCTTGTAAAATTTTCTTTTCATAGTGAAGTTTGCATGCCCCGTGGAGGCGAGCCCTTTTGTGGCTGATCCACGTATTTTTTGATTGTTTTTCCTTTTGTTTTGTTTCTTCTTTCTTCCTGCTGCATCGCGTGGTACTGAAAGGATCTTGGGAGGTGGTGTTTTGGCCAGACATCCACCCAACAAGTGGTATCAGAGCAAGGCGGTACAAGGACGCAGATTGCAGTGGTGGTGAGCAAGACTGAAGATGGAGAAAACAGGAACAATCAGGATGGAGATCAACAAGTTTGATGGTAAGAGCAATTTCTCCTTGTGGCAGGCAAGGGTGAAGGACGTGCTCATCCAACAGGGGTTGATCGAAGCTCTCTTGTGCGATGAGAAACCGACCACCATGGAGGTGCGGGATTGGAAATGGCTACAGATGCAGGTGGTGAGTACCATCCGCATATACCTGGCAGATGAGGTGGTGATCCATGTGCTGAGCGAGACTTCCCCGACGGTGCTGTGGTCGAAGCTCGAGGAGTTGTACATGGCGAAGTCTCTCACCAACACACTTTTCCTCTGGAGGCAGTTTTACCAACTGCGGATGACTGAGGGACAGAGCGTGCAGGAGCATTTGAGCCACTTCCAGAAGATCCTCACCGACCTTCTCAGCGTTGGCGAGAACGTTGAGGAGAAGACCAGGGCGCTGGTTTTGCTGGCGTCGCTTCCTTCTTTGTATGAGTCCTTGGTGACTGCTCTTCTAGTGGGGAAGAGCACTATCAAGATGGACGAGGTTACCGCGGCGATACTCCAGAACGATGTTCTCAGGAGGGAGAATCCAGCTTCGAGCTCAGGTGTCGATAGCTCAGCTTTGGTGGCTTCTGGAGGTGCAGGAGGCGGTAGACGGAGCGACAGGAGATCGCATCGAGGGCGGTCTAAGTCCAGGAGGGACTTGAGCAAAATCAGGTGTTACCGGTGTGAGGAGTTGGGGCATCTAGCCAGAGATTGCCCTCAACTTAAAAATCGGACGGTGGCTGCTGTAGCGACGGCCAGCAGCGATTCAGATGGAGATGTCCTGGAGATATCTGACGAGGTATCTACTTCTTCCCAGCAGTGGATATTAGATTCTGCATGCCCCTATCATGTGTGTTGCAGAGAGGAGCAGTTTGACTCCCTGGAGAACAGTGAGAGCACTGTATATCTGCCGGATGGATCGAGCTGTGCGATCAGAGGCATTGGGACGGTCAGCTGGAGGACACATGATGGTGCAGTGAGGAGATTGGGGGAGGTCCGATACATACCCGATTTCAGGCGGAATCTTATCTCACTTAGCAGACTGGATTCGAGAGGCTACAGGACGGTAGCTGGTGGAGGAATCCTGAGGGTGCTACGCGGCGATAGGATTGTGCTGGAGGGGAAGAAGGGGAGCAGAGGACATTATTACCTGACAGGGAGCCCAGTGCGAGGTGGAGCATCGGGAGCCAGGTGGAGCCCAGAGCGAGGTGGAGCTCCAGGAGGCGGATCGGGCACGAGACAGGAGACTCGGGAGGATGAGAGGCGACGTCGCAAGGTAAGATTCCTATTGCCGCAGGATGATGCCCTGAGCAGGTCTCCGGTCAGGAG
Organism: Elaeis guineensis; assembly: GCF_000442705.2. Lineage (NCBI taxonomy): Eukaryota > Viridiplantae > Streptophyta > Magnoliopsida > Arecales > Arecaceae > Elaeis > Elaeis guineensis. The sequence goes on along the minus strand of NC_025993.2, from coordinate 156,310,748 downwards.
GAGCACAGCATACGACGGAGATGGGATCGAGCAGCCTGGCTCGACTCCCATGTTTGCCCATCCATGATCAGCAGGCGATTGCCCTAGGGCATGGGGGCGAGGAGATCCAGAAGCTCTCGGAGTTTGGAGGAGGCCGAATATCGAGTCGAGGTGGAGATTGTTAGGATTTGATGCCTCGAGATTCAGCCCACATTGAGTCCACAGCGAGGTTCGCGGTGAAAAACGGAGTCCAATGAGACCAAGATCACCTGAATCGGAGCTCGGATGGAGAAGATACGAGCTTTCGAAGATGGCACGAAAACCGAGGTGGCGGAGGATTGCCGGCGACCGACGGCGGACGGCAGCGGTGCGCGGGACGCGCGACCCAGGCCCGCGCGCGGGGGGGCCTGCGGCCCAGGCGGGCGTGCGGCCCAGGCGCGCGCAGGCCCGCGCGCAGGCGCGGCCCAGGCCAGCGGGCCTGCTGGCCCTTGCCCCGGTCCACCGTGGACCGGGTGGTCCACGGCGCGGTCTGCGGACCGCATGGGCGTTTCCCACGCGTTTCTCGCCGTCCACGGCCCTATTTCGTGGACCGGAGCACGATCGGAGGGCCCAGGTGATTCCCGGTCTTGATCCGACGGTCAGGAGGGTTTCTTGGCTTTGTTAAGGAGTCCTAATCCCTTTCTAATCATGCTTTAACCTTTGTTTAAGCCTTTAAAAGGCCTGTGACGAAACAGAGGGTTGCGTGGTTTTCGGTTTTCTCGCCGCCGTACGAACCGAGAGGAGAGAGAGAGGCGTGAGGCGCTGTGAGAGAAGGAGCAGGAGGCTCCTGGACAGCGGTCGCCAGGCTCTTCAGGGGTTCAGGGGGGTCTCCAAGAGAGAGAGAGCTTTTGTGAGAGAAACTTTATGTGAGAGAGAATTGGGTGTACAAGGGTTGAGGGTGAGGTCTCCTCTTGTAAAATTTTCTTTTCATAGTGAAGTTTGCATGCCCCGTGGAGGCGAGCCCTTTTGTGGCTGATCCACGTATTTTTTGATTGTTTTTCTTTTTGTTTTGTTTCTTCTTTCTTCCTGCTGCATCGCGTGGTACTGAAAGGATCTTGGGAGGTGGTGTTTTGGCCAGACATCCACCCAACACCGTCGGCTGCTGTTGGAGGGTGGCTGGAGTCGGCCCTCCTTGGCCGCATGAGGGTGAGAGGAGATGGAGGGGGATGATGCCCCTGTTTTGGATGAGGAAAAAGAAAAAGAAAGAAGAAAAAGAAAAGAAGAAGGAAAAGAAAAAGAAAAAGAAAAAGAAAAGAAAAAAAAGAAAAATAAAAATAAAAAAATAAAAATAAAAAAATAGAAAAAAAAGGAAAGAGAGAATTTTCTCTCTCCTCTCTCTCCTTTCTCTTCCTCTTTCCTCTCTCCTCTCCTACCTTCTCTCTATATTTTCTCTCTTTAGATTCTCTCTCTAGACCTTTCTCTCTCCTTATGGATTTTATCTCTCTAGTGTCTTTCTCTCTCTGATTTCATCACGAATCCTAGGATAAAATTGATATGAAAATATGATGACCTGAGATTGCTCCGAAATTCATGCAGTAGATTAGATTCTGATCCGATCTTTATTCGAAATTGATAACATCAATCATGGTTAATCCATATTGAATCATCCTGATATGACCTCTGATGATCTCGACCATGATTGCCTCATATGAAGGATACGAAGATTCTCTCTCCACTTTCTCGCTACTTTCTCTCTCTAAAATTTTTTCTCTCTTCATGAATTTTTTCTCTCTAGAAGTCTTATGGATCAGTGGAGGATCCAGATACTTAGACAAATTTTAATTTTGGTTAATTCTAAGAGATGTCCTAGATTTGTGTTATTAGGATTGATTATCGGATAATTTTCTCCATAAATAATTTTTATATTTGATCAGGGTTATGAAGAGATGATTGTCTGCATATGATATCGAGTGGAATATTTTGTTAAAGAAATTCATAAATCAAAGAAGAACATTGATTTCTGTGCTTGGATCGGTCACCGGTAAAGGTAAGAATCCCTGTACATGATCATCATTATATATATGCTATTTTACTGTTGGTCTTACATTATTGGTTTTGCATCGTCGGATTTGAGATCAATGAATTTATTATATCTGAGATATTGTTATTTGATTTTGAGCATGAGTATGTTATGTCAATATATATGTATCAGAGATTGATGGCATGATTATATGGATATGACATATCTGAATTGATCATAATGCAAGTTGGAATTGATTTGATGAAATCAACACATAATGATTAAATAAAAGGAAAGAGATATATGGTATGGACTAGCCTTGTCATGTGGAACAGCCGACCAGGAGCTTATGTCTGGGACAGCTCGTCAGGAGCTTATGTCTGAGACAGCCCCCACTGGCTTACAGGTGGATCAGCCGGCCAGGAGCTCATGTCTGAGACAGCCCGCCAGGAGCTTATGCCTGGGACAGCCTCTCACGGGCTTTCGTACGTGGGACAGCCGGCCAGGAGCTCATCCTGGGACAGCCTTGAAAGGCTTTTTATGTGGAAATTGATTCGGATGATGACTGAGGTATAGACTTGGATAGTCCAGAGCCAGAAAGAAAATGTTAAAAATCATATGATTATGAAAAGAGAAATGAAAGATAAGACATAAAACAATTGTTGAATAAAAATATTTCATCTGTTAATATGTGATAATGCATCTATTTTAACAATACAGTAAATTTATGGATGTTTGCAGTATTCTGATATTGAATATGAGATTTTGTGTTTTATTGCTTATTCTTATTTTCAGATTATATTACTATATCAGTGTGATATAAAAATTCTTACTAGGCTGTAAAGCTCACACCCCTTCATCTTTCTTTTTCTTCTCAGAGTTACAAGATGCTTATGATTGGCTATGACTTGGATTTACGGATGAGCAGAAGGATAAATAGAGTGTCATAGTATTTGATCAGAGAATAGAAGAAATTTAAATTGTAATTATGTAAGATTTTATGAATTATTATTGAAATTAATTGTTGTGGATGTTAAGGTTGTAATGATTTATTTTGGCCTTGCATATTCTTTAGAGCTTGCTCTAAGAAGTGTGTGGCCATCACGTATCCGATCCGGATATTGGGTTCGGGGCGTGACAGTTTTAGTACTAGACATGTGATATATAATCTATTATCTTAATAATACTTGTTGATATTTATGTATGCGTGTGTGCATTTATTGTACTATTGATAAAGATTTCTCTAATTTTAAATCATAACAATCTTTCTATTTGATTTGAATTATTAAATGTTGTATTACAGTGCTCCAAGCAATAGTTAATTTTATGTCTATTACATCAACCTGCAACATCATGGTCATTAAAGTACCTGACTAGGATGGTATATACTTGTACGTTAGACCCTTGCATAAGCACAAGTTAACCTTATTTTTTGAAATCATATATCTTGAACAATGCTAGCTTAGTATTTCTCAATATCATATGACTTTTATAATCTTTGTTGATGTCTATCCATATTGACTTATGTTGCAGTCAAAAACTCATAGTTCGGCACATAAGGTATTATACATTTTGACCTATGGCCCATAGTCCGAAGGCTCTATGGATCATTTTTGGGCCTTACAATTTTATTCCTTAAAAGATACTTCACGTGGGAAGGATGATTCCTTCGTATATAAGTTAGATTCTTCCTTGACTCCAACTAATATGAGACTAATGATGTCCTTTCTTCTACACCACAACATAACTCCTCCAGTCAAGAGAGAATATGTGTACTCTCACATAATGGTATTTAGGCGAAAGAAGCCCCATAGTCCATTGAAAATGATACCCTCCTAGCGTCAATGTTAGCGTCAAGGGCTCATAGCTCGGCATGTGAAGTATTGTCCGTTTTGACCTACGGCTCATAGTCTAAGAGCTATATGGATTATTTTTGGGCCTGATGGTTTTGTCTCTTAAAAGATGCTTTACGTGAAAAGGATGATCCCTTCCTATATAAGTTAGATTTCTTTTTGACTTCAATTAATGTGAGACTAACGATGCTCTTTCTTCTATAACACAACAACTTGTATTAGTACTAGATATGTGATATATAATCTATTATCTTAATAGTACTTGTTGATATTTATGTGTGTATATATATGTTGTAGTATTGATAAAGATTTTTCTAATTTTAAATCATAACAATCTTTCTATCAGATTTGAATTATTAAATATTATACAGCAATGCTCAAAACAATAATTAATTTTATGTTTATTACTGCCACATCCAACTATCATGGTCATTAACGTTGCTGAATATGATGGTATATATTTGTACGTTAGGCCCTTTTATAAGCAAATGTTAATCTTGTCTTTTTGAAATCATATATCTTGGACAATGCTAGCTTAGTATTTCTCAATATATATATATATATATAATATTTTTCTCCTCTTAATGACTTCTACAATCCTTGCTCATGTTCACCCATGTTGACTTATATTAACACTGGGCATGCGATATATAGTCTATCATCTTAATAGTACTAGTTGATATTTATGTGTGTATATATATATTATGACGATATTAGATTTGCATTATTAAATATTATAGCACAATGCTCAAAGCAATAGTTAATTTTATGCATCCAACTATCATGGTCATTAAAATTCCTTTACATTGGTTCATCTCGGTACTGGTTGCCGTTTAGATATATATCTGATTTTTTTTTTTTTTTTTTATATTATAGTATAGGACCATAGTGGAATCATGAAATAGAACATATAATTATAGAATTGATGCAGAAATGTATAGCAAATTGATAAGTTGCTATTTAAGAAGCAAGAAAAGGTTGGACTAACGAGAAGTGAGGAGAATTCGGAACAAAAGGACTTCTCATCTAAAGGTCTAGAGCGAGGAAAGAAGTACAAATAATTGGACATAAATAAATCAATCAAAACATTATGGTCCAATGCCATCCGACAAATACTAAAATTGCCACAAGAAGCATGAGGTGCAAATGGCGATGTAAGTAGAGCATTTATATTTCGCTGAGGCTTCGAAGCCATTTTAAGCCTCTATTTTGTTTTTGAATGTACAAAAAATAATCCATGGCAGTACGCTCCACCGAGCATTTTCATGACCTTTTCCTTCCAAGACCTCTTGTACAAATATTGTCATTAAAAATGTCAGATGGGGTAGGGAGGGGTGAGTAGAGCATACACAAAAAATGAGTAGACTCATAGCCTAACACATCAACGATCCAAGCTGGTGGCCTCCCATGAACCGGGTCCCAAATAACACCAGTGATTTTTAACGAAAGCGTCCAGTTCACGAACCAAGAATGGGCTTAGCATGCTTAGGACGCTGTCAGCCTTGGACATCGACATAGGAGTAGGCCTTTTGTTCTTGGTGGGCTAATTGTGGTAATGTTGGTTGGTCCCTGAAACGAGCTCGCCATATAATCATCCAACAATGGTCCCAGTTGCCACTTGTGGAGTATTTCTTTGGTTTCTGGTTAGATGGAAGATGATTGATTTCCAAACAGAGATGTTGTGCCCCTTCAGGTTGACAAATTTTCACAAAGACCTAACTATGTACAGGAGAAACTGTGGTAAGATTTCGTAGTTGCTGGCCCCTTCAGTTTTCAGAATTCTTGGGTCGGTTATGACCGTTCTGCACAAGCATAGTGTATGGCATGCCCTCGACTTTCATTAATTGGCATGCCCTCTGTTGGTGCAGAAATCCGCCTGCGCCGGAGAAGCTGGAGTTGAGGAAGCCGCGGTCGCCGCCGGGACCTGCAAGGGAAGTCTAAACCGGAGGTGGGGTTGCTCCGGCAAGACCCTCCGATGCTCAAGTCAGTTCTCTGCCTCAACAAGAATGGAGTGCTCGAACGGAGAATTTAGCAGAGTTTCGAGATAAAGCAAAAGAGCTTGAAAAATAACGTATCTGAGTCCCCCCTTTTATAGGCGGGGGAGGCAACGGACTGATGGCGACGTATGTAACTGCCTGGTAGTGGGCCGCCCATGGTCAGGGGAATTGATTGCGAAAGATAATGGAGCAGACACGTGGGTATCACCTCGACTTGCCACGTGGAATCCGTTATGAGGAGTGGGGCAGCGTCCGTCGTCAGGAGAATCGCATGGTATCCGTCGCAGGAGGTGGAGCAGGTTCGTGGCCGTTACTGTGGCCTGCCAGGGGGATAATGGAGCTGTGCGGAGTCCGCCACAGGAAGTGGAGCAGGGCGGCTATGGCTGCTGCGGCTTGTCAGGGAATGATGATACTGCGTGGAGTCCGCCACAGGGGGTGGAGCAGGGTCGCGGCCGTTTTGAGGGCCTGTCAGGGGGCGTGGATCTGTCGATTGAAGCTCGGCAATGGTCGGAGCCGTCGTGAGCGGAGTCCGGCTCCCGTAGGAGTCCGGGCGAAGCTGTTCTGATGTCGGCGGCGGAGTCCGGCTCCCGTAGGAGTCCGGGCGGAGCTGTGCTGATGGCGGTGGAGCCCGGCTCCCGTAGGAGTCCGGGCGGAGCTGTGCTGATGTCGTCGGTGGAGCCCGGCTCCCGTAGGAGTCCGAGCGGAGCTGCACTGCAAACAAAGTCAAGGGTGAAGTCCGGCTCTGATAGGAGTCCGGATTGAGCTTACCAGCGATTGATATTGAGAGCGGAGCCCGGCTCCCGTAGGAGTCTGGGCGGAGCAGCGCTTGCTGACGGTGGTGGAGCCCGGCTCCCGTAGGAGTCCGGACGGAGCTGCACTTGCTGATGGCGGTGGAGCCCGGCTCCCGTAGGAGTCCGGGCGGAGCTGTGCTGATGTCGGCGGCGGAGTCCGGCTCCCGTAGGAGTCCGGGCGGAGCTGTGCTGCAAACAAAGTCAAGGGTGAAGTCCGGCTCTGATAGGAGTCCGGATTGAGCTTACCAGCGATTAATATTGAGAGCGGAGCCCGGCTCCCGTAGGAGTCCGGGCGGAGCAGCGCTTGCTGACGGCGGTGGAGCCCGGCTCCCGTAGGAGTCCGGGCGGAGCTGTACTTGCTGATGGCGGTGGAGCCCGGCTCCCGTAGGAGTCCGGGCGGAGCTGTGCTGATGTCGGCGGCGGAGTCCGGCTTCCGTAGGAGTCCGGGCGGAGCTGCGCTGCAAACAAAGTCAAGGGTGAAGTCCGGCTCTGATAGGAGTCCGGATTGAGCTTACCAGCGATTAATATTGAGAGCGGAGCCCGGCTCCCGTAGGAGTCCGGGCGGAGCAGCGCTTGCTGACGGCGGTGGAGCCCGGCTCCCGTAGGACTCCGGGTGGAGCTGCACTTGCTGATGGCAGTGGAGCCCGGCTCCCGTAGGAGTCCGGGCGGAGCTGTGCTGATGTCGGCGGCGGAGTCCGGCTCCCGTAGGAGTCCGGGCGGAGCTGCGCTGCAAACAAAGTCAAGGGTGAAGTCCGGCTCTGATAGGAGTCCGGATTGAGCTTACCAGCGATTAATATTGAGAGCGGAGCCCGGCTCCCGTAGGAGTCCGGGCGGAGCAGCGCTTGCTGACGGCGGTGGAGCCCGGCTCCCGTAGGAGTCCGGACGGAGCTGCACTTGCTGATGGCGGTGGAGCCCGGCTCCCGTAGGAGTCCGGGCGGAGCTGCACTTGCTGATGGCGGTGGAGCCCGGCTCCCGTAGGAGTCCGGGCGGAGCTGCACTTGCTGATGGCGGTGGAGTCCGGCTCCCGTAGGAGTCCGGGCGGAGCTGCACTTGCTGATGGCGGTTCCGCCGTGGGTTCCGGCTGTGGGTATTTTATACCCAACACCAGTCCCCCTACATCCGAGTTTTGAATTTCAAACGAAGGAAGTACACAGAAGTACAGCCGGAACCGTCCCTTCGAATCCCGCGCCCTGCCGCTCCCAGATATTTTGGCATTAAATGAGTGCGTGCCGGAGTCTTTTCGAATTGAGGCGGTACGAGGGGACGCTTCGAAGACCCGCAGGTACGCTGGCCTAGGTACGGCGCAATTATGGCCCTGCCAACCGCCAGCCGCCTTCAGCCGTCTGCCACGGGGAGTGGGACACGTGTCGGATGCGGACTGGCCTGGGGGGATTCGAGATCATTATGGCGCCGGATCCCAGGGTCTATTTAAACCCGTCCTCCCCTCTTCAGGCGCCCCACTCCGCTTCTGATTTCTTGCTGGCGTCTGTCATCTCCCCGAGAGTCTGCTCTAGCGAACGCCCTCTCGAGCCGTAGGTGCCTTCCGCTTCTCGCTCCCCAGGCCCTCAGAGCAAGATAGGTTAGTGCCCACCTTCTTCTTCTTACCGCTTAGGGTTTTCTCCTCCTTACACTTCTTTTGTGTCCTCTCCTGAGTTGACTTCCGGTGTCCCCCTCCTTTCTCGGCTTGCTTTTCTAGGGCTCTTTAGGTTCTCTCCCAAAGAAAAATGTCTTCCGATTCTTCTGCCCTCGTAAGTTCTGGGAGTTCTTCGGCTTCGAACCCCCAGGCCCCTGTCTCTGCGGACGAACCCGCGCTTGGGGCAGGGTCTCGCCCGGTCTTCGCACCGGGCGCCATTCCTTGTTCGTTGACTCCGGACGAACTTCTCCTGATAAGGGCTCGGTACGGGGTCCCTTCAGAGTACGACCTGGAGCTTCCTGGCCCCTCTGACAGGGCCAGCGCTCCCCCTCCCGGCCGCTTTTGCCTGTACCAGGAGGCCTTTCGTGCCGGGCTTCGGCTTCCGCTCCCAAACTTCGTCGCCGCCTTCTTTCGCTTTTTAGATATTTCACTTGCTTCTGTTGCCCCGAATTCCTTTAGATTTTTGATAGGGTTTCTCTCTCTCTGCCATATAGCCGAGGTCCAGCCATCCCTCTCCTTATTCAGACATTTCTACACCTTCAAACGCCATCCTTCAGCGAAGGACTGGTGGTACTTCTCCCCCCAGTTCGGCAAGAAGGGGTTGCTGAAGGGCGCCCCTTCTTCGATTCACAACTGGAAGGGAAAATTCCTCTTTGTCTACTGCCCGACCTTAGAACTAGGTCTGCCCCGTTGGGGGGCCCTGAGGGATTCCGTCCGCCGGGCTCCCAGCCTGGGAGAGGACGACCTCCAGGCCGCCCAGAAGCTTCTGAGTTACCCCGCTCCTTCCCTTCCTAACCTTCTGAGGGAGCAGCTTCTTTTCAACATCGGCCTGAGCCCCCAGGATCCTGCAAGTATACATCTTTCCTTTTCTTATCTTCTTCTTCCCTCTCTTCCTTTCTCTCTCTTTTTTTTTTTTTTTTTTTTTGGGCTGATTGGTGCTGCTTCTTTTTCTTCTTCTTCTCTCCCCCCCTCCTTTTTCTTTAGCAATGGACGCCGAAGCCACGCGGATGCTCGCCAAGTCCATGAGAGCCCAGAAGAGGAAGGGCGCGACGACCTCCGGCTCAGCGAAGAGGGCCAAGGTGGGAGAGACGAGCTTGGTCGTGCCCGTCCAGGCGACCCCGGCCATCGACATTCCTTCGGATGCCGAACCAGCGGCCCCCCGGGCTCTCCCAGGGAGCCCGCCGACCGAGGTCCCCATTCCGGAGGTCCGCCCCGCGGAGGCGCCCGCCGTGGGGAGGAGAAGGAAATCGGTGGCCCGCAGGGCGAGCGGCCACCGAACTGCCGCAGACGTGTCCGTCTGCTCCGAGGGGGGATCGGAGAACCCCTTCAACGACAAGGCTCTGATCAGGCGGCTGCTCGACGGCTGCATTCTGCCCGATGTCGTGGAGAGGATCGACCATGCCGATCCTGAGCAGCGGGCCTGGGATACTCTGGGATCCTTTCTTGAGGTAAGCGGATGTTTATTTGCATGGTTGTTCGGTCTTTGTTGTAATTCTCTATCCGTCCTTGCAGATCGGGCACCAGCTCTTCGCCTACGTCGAGGCGTCGGGCCGCGCGAGAAGGGACCTTCTCCAGGCGGAGGAGCGCTGCCGGGACGAGGCTGCCCATCTTCAAGCGAAGATGGCCGAGGTGGCCGCCCTCCGGGAGGCCCTGGAGAGAGAGAGACAGGACCGGGAAGAGGAAAGACAAGCCCGGGAGGAGGAGAGACAAGCCCGGGAGGCGGAGAGACGGAGCCTGGAGGAGTCGGTGAGGAAGGCGGAGGCCGAGGTCGCCCATCTGGCCGAGCAAACTCCGGTTCTGGTCTCGGAGGCCAGGACCCTTGCGGTGGAGGAGTTCAAGGCCTCCGCGGAGATGAGGGAGCTGAACGTCCAGTTCGGCCTGGAGGCATTTACCAAAGGTTTGAGCTTTGCCGGGAGAAGGTGGCCAGCAGATATCCCGATCTTGGCCTCGAATTCTTGGAGGAGTCCGACGACGAGGCCGGCCCTTCGCCCGCCGCCACAGCAGTCGCACCCCCCGCGCCGAACTTTCCACCCCTCGCTCCCGAGGTCTGAGACCTCCGACCTTGTATCTTTCTTTTGTTATCATGCTTCCTTTTCATTTGTCTTCAAGATCAATTAATAAAGCCAAATTTCTTTTTATGGATGATTTTTTCCTCCCTCTGCTCCTTCTTTCCGGCCTTTCTTCTTGCAACGAATCGGTCTTTGACGCTTGCCTCTTCCAATGGCAGTGTCTCGCTGAAGCACTCCCCTTGCCCCTGGGGGTCCCGCTGAAGTCCACTATCCGACGGTTGAAAAAGGAGGTCCTCCACTTGACGAGGAAGCTGAAAAAGTCGGAAGGCGAGCTCCGTCAGGCGAAAAAATGCTACTCCGAGGCCGCTGCCGAGGCCGCCCACTTCAGGAGTATCCAAGTGAAGGCGATCATGGACTACAGTCGGAGGAAGGCGAGCTTCACAAAAGAGCTTGAGGAATGTAAGAAGAGCGCCAGTGACCGAACTTGGGCTCAAGAAGCCAGGATCAGCGCCCTTAAGATGGAGCTTTCAGCTGCGCAGAGGAGGATTGGCCAGTTGGAAGGAAACTCATCCCGGACCCTAGTGCGGGCTGACGATGCCCAAAAATGGTCGCAGAGGGTCTCCGACCTCCAGAAGCAGCTTCAAGACGCCGAAATGAGCCACGACGTGCAGCGGGCTAGCTGGCGCCGACAGGTAGAGGGGCACAAGGGGAGATTCCGTCGAGCGACGGACGAGGTAGTCCGTCTTCAGAAGCAGCTGGTTACCAGGGCGCAGCTTACGAACGCCCAAGACACCGAAGAGCTTCGAGCCTTGAGAGGCACCGTCGAGGGGATCTCTGTCTCACTTGGGGAGAAGACGGCCGAGCTTCAACAAGTAAAAATTCAACTGAGACTTGAACGGAGGGCCGTCGCGGACGCAGAGGCGGAGTCCGAAGTTTTGCGGAAGTGGCATCGGGAAGCGGAGGCTGAGAGTCGGCGACTTCGTCAGGCGCTCCAGGATATGCTGCAAAAGAAGGAAGAACTAGAGAAAATGGTGGAGACCCTGAGGCAGTCCTGGTCGGGGGATGGAGGTGATCACCCTATGTTAGAGGGAGCAGGACCTCCTTAGAGTTTTTTAGTAGTCACCCCCTTTTTGTAGCTGCCCCCCCCTTTTCTTTTCTTGTCGTTTTGTCCCTCTTTTTCTGGCCGTCCTGGCCCTGTAGCACATATATCGAAAATGAGAAAAAGGTATTTTGTGTTACCTTGTCCGCGCGTAGCACTAATATTGTCGTTCGTTGACCCTTTCTCGTTGTTTGGCCTGTTTGGCTTAGAGGTCGCCGTGGGAAAGGGCTCTTCCCTTCCATCCGATCTCATCATGTGGCCGAGCCTCGCCACCGTTTTTAACCCTTGCTGGCGAAGTGGCGGATGGAGCCCGGCTTTCTTAGGAGTCCGGGCGAAGTCTTTCTTGGGGGCGGAACCCGACTCCCGTAGGAGTCCTGGTGAAGCTTTACCTGGCGGCGGAACCCGGCTCCCGCTCCCGTAGGAGTCCGGGTGAAGCTTTACCTTGGCGGCGGAACCCGGCTCCCGTAGGAGTCCGGGTGAAGCTTTACCTTGGCGGCGGAACCCGGCTCCCGTAGGAGTCCGGGTGAAGCTTTACCTTGGCGGCGGAACCCGGCTCCCGTAGGAGTCCGGGTGAAGCTTTACCTTGGCGGCGGAACCCGGCTCCCGTAGGAGTCCGGGTGAAGCTTTACCTTGGCGGCGGAACCCGGCTCCCGTAGGAGTCCGGGTGAAGCTTTACCTTGGCGGCGGAACCCGGCTCCCGTAGGAGTCCGGGTGAAGCTTTACCTGGCGGCGGAACCCGGCTCCCGTAGGAGTCCGGGTGAAGCTTTACCTGGCGGCGGAACCCGGCTCCCGTAGGAGTCCGGGTGAAGCTTTACCTTGGCGGCGGAACCCGGCTCCCGTAGGAGTCCGGGTGAAGCTTTACCTTGGCGGCGGAACCCGGCTCCCGTAGGAGTCCGGGTGAAGCTTTACCTTGGCGGCGGAACCCGGCTCCCGTAGGAGTCCGGGTGAAGCTTTACCTTGGCGGCGGAACCCGGCTCCCGTAGGAGTCCGGGTGAAGCTTTACCTTGGCGGCGGAACCCGGCTCCCGTAGGAGTCCGGGTGAAGCTTTACCTTGGCGGCGGAACCCGGCTCCCGTAGGAGTCCGGGTGAAGCTTTACCTTGGCGGCGGAACCCGGCTCCCGTAGGAGTCCGGGTGAAGCTTACCTTTGCGGCGGAACCCGGCTCCTGTAGGAGTCCGGGTCTTCCATTTTGCTTGAGCCAGTGGCGAGGTTCTCGTCATCAGCCTGGCTTGTGGGGGCGCGTTAGGGCGCTGTAAGGCCTCTCCCCCCTCCGGTCTAAAAGAACCGGGCCTTCAACTTTGCTCATGTCAGGACGAGGTTCTCCTCCTGTTCCTGACATGGCCATGGGGGCACATTAGGGCGTTGCAAGGCCTCTCCCTCCATCCGGTCTAAAAGAATCGGGCCTTCAACTTTGCTCAAGTTAGGGCGAGGTTTTTCTCCTGTCCCTAACAGGGCTGTGGGGGCACATTAGGGCGTTGTAAGGCCTCTCCCCCCATCCGGTCTAAAAGAACCGGACCTTTGACTTTGCTCAAGTTAGGGCGAGGTTTTCCTCCTGTCCCTAACAGGGCTGTGGGGGCACATTAGGGCGTTGTAAGGCCTCTCCCCCCATCCGGTCTAAAAGAATCGGGCCTTTGACTTTGCTCATGTCAGGACGAGGTTCTCCTCCTGTTCCTGACACTGCCGTTATTTTTGGAGAGGTCATATCCAGTCATAATACATCCGCGTTAAGCAGGAGGAGTGCGTTAGCTAGAAAGAAAAGTAGATTCAAAACGAAACAGTAGGCAATACATTTACAGTTCTCCCGCTCCTCCTCGAGGCCCTCCGGCGATGGAGTCGATGGTCCCGATAGGAGGCCGGTCCCTGGGCTGCTCCTCCCTCTTCTGCGGTTCGGGCGGTGGGAGGGCTCTTGGCCGGTCTCCTCTAGCCTCAGGCCTGTGGCGGATGAATCTGTCGAGCCGACCTCGCCGGATGAGCTCCTCGATCTCGTCCTGGAGCTGGATGCACTCTTCGGTGTCGTGGCCGTGGTCGCGGTGGTAGAGGCAGAACTTGTTGGGGTTGCGCTTCCCGGGGTGTGTGCGCATCCTCTCCGGCCAAGGGATCAGCTCCCTGACCTCCATCAGTACCTGGGCCTTCGAGGCGTTGAAGGGGGCGTAGCTGCGGAACTTCCCTGGCGGGGAACCCCGTCGAAACCTGTTGTCCGGGCTTCTCTGCCTGCGTGCCCGGGGTGGAGTATGGGCGCGCTTGTGCCCAGGAGGGGATCGGGAGCGAGGCCGGGCTTCCCTTGGCCTCTTCTCAACTGCGGGCCTGCCAGAATCTCCCACCTGGCGCTCCCTTGTAGTCTCTTCATCCTTCATTTTGAAGGCCTCTTCCGCTCGGGCGTATCCTTCAGCCCGAGCCAGCAGATCAGCGAAATCCCTGGGGTACTTCTTCTCCAGGGAGTACAAGAGATCATTCTTCTGAAGGCCACCTTTCAGGGCGGCCATGGCCACTGACTGGTCCAAGTTCCGAACCTCCAGCGCCGCGATGTTGAAGCGGTTGATGTAGGCCTGTATGGACTTCCCTTCCCTCTGCTTGATGTTGATGAGGGACTCCGAACCTTTCCAGGGACGTCGACTGCTGACAAAATGGGCCACGAATTGGTGGCTCATTTGGTCGAAGGAGAAGATGGTACCCGGCTTCAGTGCCGAGTACCAGTTTCTTGCTGCTCCCTTCAAAGTAGACGGGAAAGCCCGGCACAAGATGGCGTCGGGGGCACCATGAAGCAGCATCATCGTTCGGAAGGCCTCCAGGTGGTCCACCGGGTCTGACGTCCCGTCGTAGCTTTCGAACTGGGGGAGCTTGAAATTCGGCGGGATCGGTTCCTGCATAATCATTTGGGAGAAGGGAGGGTCAGTGCAGATATCCTCATCGTAAGCGGGAGGCGCATGGCGGAGTTCTTCGATCCGCCGGTTCATCTCCTGGAGCCTCCGGTCCAGGAAATCCTCTCGACTTCGAGTCTCGAGGGTCTTTTGGCAGAACGGGGGCAGGGATCTCCCAGGGGTGGAGTCGTGGTCCGATTGAGGGCTCTCCACCCTTGGATTCGCCTTCTCGGGAAGGACGGGGCGGCTAGCCCAGGTGGCCCGCCCCACCGCCGGGTTCTGGCATTCCGGAGATGCCCCTCCCGGATGCGCTGACGCCTGCGGCGGCTGCTGCTGCATCGCTTGCACGGCCTCGACGAGGCCCTTGACCTGCTGCGCCAGCAAGTCAAACTGCTCCGCGCCGACCGCCGTCGCCGGAGGGGGAGGAGGAGCTGGCTGAGAAACGGGAGGGGAGGCCAGAGCCTGAGATCTGGCCGCGGAGGCCGTGGACCACCGGGTGGACGCCCTGCGTGGAGGCATCGGGTGTCGATCTCGCGGGGGAGGATTAGGGGTAGATGACGGAGAGATGGCCGGAGGTGGCTCCGTTGAGCGCTCCTTCAAGAACAAGGGTGCCGGAGGTGGCTCCGTTGAGCGCTCCTTCAAGAACAAGGGTGCTGCGAAGATTCGCCCCCTTCCTCTAGCGCCAATCCTGTTGGTGCAGAAATCCGCCTGCGCCGGAGAAGCTGGAGTTGAGGAAGCCGCGGTCGCCGCTGGGACCTGCAAGGAAAGTCTAAACCGGAGGTGGGGTTGCTCCGGCAAGACCCTCCGACGCTCAAGTCAGTTCTCTGCCTCAACAAGAATGGAGTGCTCGAACGGAGAATTTAGCAGAGTTTCGAGATAAGGCAAAAGAGCTTGAAAAATAACGTATCTGAGTCCCCCCTTTTATAGGCGGGGGAGGCAACGGACTGATGGCGACGTATGTAACTGCCTGGTAGTGGGCCGCCCATGGTCAGGGGAATTGATTGCGAAAGATAATGGAGCAGACACGTGGGTATCACCTCGACTTGCCACGTGGAATCCGTTATGAGGAGTGGGGCAGCGTCCGTCGTCAGGAGAATCGCATGGTATCCGTCGCAGGAGGTGGAGCAGGTTCGTGGACGTTACTGTGGCCTGCCAGGGGGATAATGGAGCTGTGCGGAGTCCGCCACAGGAAGTGGAGCAGGGCGGCTATGGCTGCTGCGGCTTGTCAGGGAATGATGATACTGCGTGGAGTCCGCCACAGGGGTTGGAGCAGGGTCGCGGCCGTTTTGAGGGCCTGTCAGGGGGCGTGGATCTGTCGATTGAAGCTCGGCAATGGTCGGAGCCGTCGTGAGCGGAGCCCAGCTCCCGTAGGAGTCCGGGCGGAGCTGTTCTGATGTCGGCGGCGGAGTCTGGCTCCCATAGGAGTCCGGGCGGAGCTGTGCTGATGGCGGTGGAGCCCGGCTCCCGTAGGAGTCCGGGCGGAGCTGTGCTGATGTCGTCGGTGGAGCCCGGCTCCCGTAGGAGTCCGGGCGGAGCTGCGCTGCAAACAAAGTCAAGGGTGAAGTCCGGCTCTGATAGGAGTCCGGATTGAGCTTACCAGCGATTGATATTGAGAGCGGAGCCCGGCTCCCGTAGGAGTCTGGGCGGAGCAGCGCTTGCTGACGGTGGTAGAGCCTGGCTCCCGTAGGAGTCCGGACGGAGCTGCACTTGCTGATGGCGGTGGAGCCCGGCTCCCGTAGGAGTCCGGGCGGAGCTGTGCTGATGTCGGCGGCGGAGTCCGGCTCCCGTAGGAGTCCAGGCGGAGCTGTGCTGCAAACAAAGTCAAGGGTGAAGTCCGGCTCTGATAGGAGTCCGGATTGAGCTTACCAGCGATTAATATTGAGAGCAGAGCCCGGCTCCCGTAGGAGTCCGGGCGGAGCAGCGCTTGCTGATGGCGGTGGAGCCCGGCTCCCGTAGGAGTCCGGGCGGAGCTGCACTTGCTGATGGCGGTGGAGCCCGGCTCCCGTAGGAGTCCGGGCGGAGCTGTGCTGATGTCGGCGGCGGAGTCCGGCTTCCGTAGGAGTCCGGGCGGAGCTGCGCTGCAAACAAAGTCAAGGGTGAAGTCCGGCTCTGATAGGAGTCCGGATTGAGCTTACCAGCGATTAATATTGAGAGCGGAGCCCGGCTCCCGTAGGAGTCCGGGCGGAGCAGCGCTTGCTGACGGCGGTGGAGCCCGGCTCCCGTAGGAGTCCGGGCGGAGCTGCACTTGCTGATGGCGGTGGAGCCCGGCTCCCGTAGGAGTCCGGGCGGAGCTGTGCTGATGTCGGCGGCGGAGTCCGGCTCCCGTAGGAGTCCGGGCGGAGCTGCGCTGCAAACAAAGTCAAGGGTGAAGTCCGGCTCTGATAGGAGTCCGGATTGAGCTTACCAGCGATTAATATTGAGAGCGGAGTCCGGCTCCCGTAGGAGTCCGGGCGGAGCAGCGCTTGCTGACGGCGGTGGAGCCCGGCTCCCGTAGGAGTCCGGGCGGAGCTGCACTTGCTGATGGCGGTGGAGCCCGGCTCCCGTAGGAGTCCGGGCGGAGCTGCACTTGCTGATGGCGGTTCCGCCGTGGGTTCCGGCTGTGGGTATTTTATACCCAACACCCTCTTTTGTCTCGTAATGCATTTCAAAATTTTGTATAATCACTTAAAACCATTGGGTAAACAATATACAAAGCATCCGTAATTTTTCTTATGAAATTGTTGCCACTGGAATCCAATACTTGATCGGAGCGGCTAGAGTCGAGGAATAAGTACGTTCTTCTAGAAAGATAATCTATAAAATAAATTTTGATTGAAGTTGGTTTCAATAGGAACTCTTCGATGTTCAAGTCAAATATCAAAGAACAAAAAGAAAGAGCATGCGAAAGAAAGATGGTGTATGTATTTGAAGGGTTTTTTGGAGGCTTCTATTTATAGATAGAGGTGAAAGTTATTTAGAGGTGTCATTCTTGATTTATCTCGACTGATTTGGACGTGCTGTGGTGAGATTTGGTGGAATTATCGCGATGTGGCGGTTGTATTTGTCTTATTTACTTTGGAATCAACTGTGCCATTTTGAATTTGAAAAGAAGTATAGGATTTTTAAATGAGATTAAACTTAGCGGCATGGCAAGTGAAGTTAAGGGTCGTTCCAATGCTAGTGATTAAAATAGAAATTAGTGGATGGTCTGGATTGACTTCCGAAGTTGCGATCGATCGAAGTTAGGAGTGGCAAAATTTTTCATTAGGAAGCTTCATCCGGAGAGATCGATCGGTTGAGCATGGATCGATTGGATCTGAAATTATCAGGATCTTCTGTTGCCTCATTATATACTGAATGACTTTTTTCAATGTAGTTTTATGATTTTTTCTGAAGTTTCACAATTCTAGAATGATGTATATATCACTGGGATTATGCTCATTCATCCTCGATAGTACTATGGTGACAACCCAATATATTTTGTCAGTTTATACCTTCGATTTGGATGACATACTATCCCCAATAGAAATTATTTTATATAGACATTAGAATTAGTTTTCGACAATATCCGTGGCTACGAGACGTGAGAGTATGCCAACTGCATGTAGGCTAACATGATAGGAACCAAGCCTTTAAATCTCAATACATCAGTTATCTAGATGGATGGCTTAGGCAGAGGGGTAAGTAAGATTCGAGTTGTCTCGATGGATATCAAAATTAAAAAAATAAAAAATTTAAATTTTTTTAATATCTCAGCAAATATTTTTGAATCGAGATACTCATGTCTCCGTTGATATGGTAAAAAAAATTTAAAATATATTTGAATAATTATTTAGAAAATATATAAAAACTATTTTGAAAAATAAAAATTGATTGAAAAATTATTAATTAATGCAAATATCTTTGCTTTTATCTCTTTATCTCGATCGAAATAATAAATCAAGATTTTTTTATATATCAAGTCGGGAGTTGCTCAATATCCCCTAAGATGAAAACAGAACTAGTCTACCCAGTGGGAAAAAGAAAATCAATTGTTTAGAATGAAGTATCAAAATTGAAAATAGTAAAATTATTTGTTTCTACATTCTCAAAACAAGCATCTGAATTATCCCTTAGGATTGTGAAACAAATGGCTTGTGAATACCTATTATACTATGTTTTTTTTCTATGGTAACTCTAATGGATACGAATAGAACTTTATACAGAAGTGTCCCCAAACACACATCAAATCAAAGGTTCGATATTTGTCTCGTTGAAGCGGACCCCAAGCTAGATACAAACAGAAGTAAACCCTTCCATGACACGGGATACAACATGGAACTCCTGTAACGTAGGGACTCTTCCGAAGCACCGCCATGGAAATTAATGGAAATCGAGTTGATAAGCAAAAGACTATCGTGGGGACGAAGAAATTACAAACGAAGATCTTGCTAGCCATGATATCCATGCCACTAGGTTACCTTTTTTACCATTTTCAGAGACTCCCAAAGTTTTTGTCACGACAAGTCCTGTCTCATTTGCCATATTGCATGCCTATAACTCACGCTGTAAGTTACTTATCTAGATAGCAGATCACATTGGCCCCTGGAAACAAACATATGCCTCCAATTGTGAAGCACAGCATATCTGTTAGATTACTGTTGCTTAGGGAGGGTTATGGTTGTTGCTTTGTTTCATTCTAATTAAAAGTAAGAGTTACGCCGATCCTCGGATGGCAGGATTCCAGGCATGCCTTTCTACTAGAATGCGCTTAAAGAAGCTATTATTTTGATAAATCAGGCGGGTTTTGGTCTTCTTTAGATGTTTCGACTTCAAAAATTTTATAGGATTCATGGATTGGATCAACACAACTAAGAAAAATCAGCTTGGCCTATTTTTATGCAAATATCTAAGGGTTTTTTGAATAAGCTGCCCCGAATCCCATGGAATTTTGGACACAAATATCCAAAGAGATCCTTGGAAATAGTGAGTGTTAAAGTAACTTAAGTATGCTCTCATGCTGAGTTGAAACTAAAGATCTCCTCTAACTTCCTTTTGATAAATTTTTCTGCTAAATTAGAGCTGATCATGGGCTGAGCCTAATCAAACAAAAAATATCAAAGTTTTCAATTTGAAGCTGGACTGAAAATGAATATAACGAAGGCTTGAAGCAGGGCTCATGACAGCTCTATGTTAGTGTTGCGGCCAATCCCCTCGTCGCCTGGTCGCCGAGAACGAGCGCCTGCAAAAGAAGTCCACACTAACCGGAAGTGACTCCGGCGGAAACCCTCCGACGGTCAAGTCAGAGAAGAGACTAGATAACAGTAGAAAAGAATTACGGAGCTCAGCGAGTGAGAGAGAGCTAGAGAGGAAGAGTTTAGGAGTTTCGAAAGGAACCTCGCCCAGCACTGTTGTCTTCCCCATTTTATAGTAGAGCGCGGCATGGCACCGTCATTAATGGCATAGACAATGGGGGAACTGTCAAATCGTCGAAGACTATCAGAGTCATCGTGGGGCTGTCAAATCGTCGTAGGGCTGTCAAATCACTAGGGTTGACTCATGTCTTAGGTGGGATAATGCCCTGGGGTGGCCGTGCCGCACGCCGCTGTCAGGACAGACAGTCTCCAGCAGTCGTATAGCGTTTGAAGGAGCCGGCCGACTGTATGTCGGCGCCCGGTTAAGGAGTGTCGGGTAAAAACCCAGGGACCCTCGGGCGAACACCTAGGGACTCTCCGATGGTCAGTCGGGCGCGTTGCGAGAGTCGGATATCGGGCTCTATAGTTCGGCCAGTCGAGAGCGGAGAGGGCCTGCCCGACCGACGTATACTCGGTCGGTCGGTGTCGGCATTCGTCGGTCGGCAGAGTCGGGCGCTGGTCAGGCGGGCCCGACGGTGAGTCGGCGTGAGAGGGACCGATCGGCATATCCTAACAGTTGCCCCCCTCCACTCCTGAGTCGGATGGTGTGCTGGCCAGCATCCTTGCGTAGGCGACAGCGTCAAGCGAAAGGAGTGGATATCCATCGCACCGAATCCTGACTCTGACGACCGTACCGCTGGCCGGTGCGGTGTCAGGTGCCTTACGAGTGCCAGGCGACTCGTCGGTGTCAGACGTTCCGTCCCGTCGGCCTCGGACGTCCCGTCCCATCGGTGTCATACGTCCCATCCCGTCGGTCTCATCCGTCCTGTCCCATCGGTCTCAGCCGTCCTGTACCATCGGTGTCAGGCGTCCCGTCGGGAATAGAAACCGTTGTTCCCGCCGTCTCTTCAGGAATGCGAAATGCCACGGCCTTTCCGTCGCGTGGCAGGTGGCCATTAGGCCGGGTCCGCTCAAGCGGATGGAGATGACGTGGCCCGATCTGAGGACAGGTGCGTCGAATCGTCGGACCGAAGGAGAGCCCAGATGTCGCCACGTGTCGCGATCTGGGAGATCCTCGCTGGTCATGCTTTGATCTCGGCCGTCGGGGGGGCGCTATATATACAGGGTCGCCTGCATCCGAATTTTTACTTTCCACACTTGCTGCTGAAACTCTGATTGAGCGGTCCCTTGCCCCAAGTAACCGTCTCCGTTTTCCCCCTTTAGAAGTCTTTTTTCCTCTAGGAGCCTTCACCGTTGTTCTTCTTTTTTCTTGCTTCCTCACGGTTCTCTTCCCCCTTCTTCTTATTTTCCAACTTCTATTCCGGTTCATGGCTAGAACATCTCCAAGAGGAGGTCGGTCGGGGAACCCGACTGACGACCCTCGGTCGACCTCGAAGGTGGAGGTCTCTTCACTTTCGGGGCCGAACGTTGATCAGCTCCGGGATCAATATTGCATCCCGGAGCAATTTCAGCTGTTCGCCCCTGGAGTCAATGGTCGGGTTAACAGCCCGCCTGAGGACCAGGTGGCCTTCTACATCGAGGACCTCCGGGCCGGTCTTCGCTTCCCGATCCCGGAGTTCGTCCGAAACGTGTTGGACTATTACGGGCTATGTCCGGTGCAACTTGCGCCGAACTCGGTTCGGCTAATAGTCAGCTTTGCCCTGTTGTGTCGGCTTTTGCCGACCATCTCTCGGATTTCACTCTTCCGAGCTTTTTTCGTTCTCCGACCCCACCCTAAAGCCTGAGGGTGGTGGTACTTCAATCCTCGGAAGGGTCTCTCCTTTATCACTGATTTTCCATCGTCGATTCATGGGTGGAAGAACCAGTTCTTCTTCGTCTCTTCTTCCGTTCCTTGGGGGTTTCCTACCCGTTGGGGGGACCCCCGAATCCAACTGAACGAGAACAGTCGGGTGGAGGCCGGGGTCCGGGAAGACTTCCACCGTCTGAAAGATATCTCAGTGCCGAAGCAGAGGGAGCTCGTCACCGAGCAGGCCCTGTACGATGCCGGTCTCAGCCCGGTCCCTCGCTTAGGTTCGTTTTTCTTCTTCTTTCCTCTTTCTTCTTTCCTTTCTTTTTTGGTGCTGATCACCTGTCGCCGTTTGTAGATATACCACCGAGGGCGAGATTGACGGCAGCCGATGTCCGGCAGTACGCTGTGCGGAAGAGGCTGGCGCAAGGGGCCGAACCATCGCGGCCTCCCAAGAGGCCTCAGGTAGCTCCGTCGAGCGAGCCGGCTGGGGCTGAGGCGGAGCCCGTCATTGCACTGTCGGCGCCGATGGTGCCCGTTGAAGTCCCGTCCGAGGGACCATCGGCCGAGGGAGCAGCCTCGCTCGAGGGATGGGCGGTCGAGGAATCAGTCGAGGGTGCGCCGGCTGCTCAGTCGGCAGGAGAGGTTCGGGAAGAGGTTCATGAGCCCGAACAACCTGCGTCGGCGGCTGCCGTGCCTTCGGCAGGGACCCAGTCGGGCTCAAGCATGCCCTCCTTCTCCGACATCAGAGCCCGGATATCCGCATGGGGAAGGCCCCGATGGCGTCCGGGACGACAGGAGGTCGGCCGACGGTGGGGCGTCGACTGACTCCCCACTTCCTGAAGGAGCGTCGGCCCTGGCCAACCATGACTTGGCCAGAAGGCTATGCCAGGCGCTCATCTTCCCAGCCGACGTTGAGGCTATGAAGAATCAGCGTGTCTCCGACGTGCTGTCCTCGTTCTACCCGACTATGATCCGGGTAAGTCTTCCTCCTTTTTGTCTTCATTATCGTTTGCTGTAAGTTCGATCTTCTGACGGTCGGCTTCATTTTTGCAGCTGATTTATAACATATTCGAGCTGGAAGCCGGATACCAAAGATTCGATGATTTGTGCACGGCCTGGAAGGATAAGGCCATGGCTGCCGAGGCCGATAAGGTCATACTGGTCGACCAGTTGCAGCAGTCGGTCGACCGGGAGGCTCGACTTGAGGGGGAGATCTCCCGTCTCACCGAGGAGGTCTCCCGACTCACAGGCGCTTTGGCCGCTTCGAGGGCCGAGCTGCAGTCGGCTCGGGACGACGCCAAGCGGAAGTCCCGCACCGTCCGTCGGCTGCGTCACGAGCGGGATGACTTCGCCAAGGAGCTCAAGGTCGAACGTGAGCAGCTCCGAATAAGCCTAGGGAATCTCACTAAGGCCGAAGAGAACCTGTCCACTGCCCAGGCCGAAGCGGACATCGCTAGGGCGGAGGCGGAGTCGGCGAAGGAAGCCATGGGTCGGGCCGTGGAGGACTTCCGCGACTCCGAGGAGTATCGGGAAGACCTTCTGGAGAGCGGCTTCCTTTCGTACCGAGTGGGGTATGAGGATGCTCGGAGAGCCGTCCGGAACTTGTATCCGGAGCTCGACCTCAGTAGCATCGTCCTGCCAGAGTCGGAGGCCCAAGCTGCGGAGGAGACGGCTGACCCGTCATCGGGAGATCGCACCACCGTAGTGGAAGCCGAAGCCGACGCAGACCAGACTACCGAAGGTCAGGTGGCTCCGACTGCCGAAGCGGCCCCGACTCCTGAAGCCCGAGTGGATACGCCGACTGTCCCCAACCTTCGCCCGGTGGAGGCGCCTTTTGCGGGGCATCGAGTCCGAAAGTCCCATACCGGATACAATCAAGAGAGCCTACTGCTTATTAGTACGAGTTCCCTCTCTCCCACGTGAGGCGCCTTTTGCGGGGCAAAATCGTGAGGGCGGGGTGCTAACCGGGTCAAAGGCCTGGGCCCCGTACCAAAGCGGACAATACCTCATGTTGGGTGGAGGAGATGGTTCCGTACTAAGGGCAGTAGATCTCAACAATTGGCGCCGTCTGTGTGAACCCGTCCCCTACCTGCAGCAGTACGCTCCCTTGCTGGGGGGGCTGTTGTGGGATGGGCATCGGGGGCATCGAGTCTGAAAGTCCCATACCGGATACAATCAAGAGAGCCTACTGCTTATTAGTACGAGTTCCCCCTCTCCCACGTGAGACGTCTTTTGTGGGGCAAAACCGTGAGGGCGGGGTGCTAACCGGGTCAAAAACTTGGACCCCGTACCAAAACGGATAATACTTCATGTTGGGTGAAGGAGATGGTTCCGTACTAAAGACAGTAGATCTCAACAGTTAGATCCATCAAGAATGCTGCACCAGGGATAAAACAAGGGGAGACTCAAGATATCCGTCTTTGTTTCAATCTCTAAATTGCACTCTAACTCCCGAGATTGCCCGGTCTGTCCCTAGTTTGCGTATTGTGTAATCTGAGAGTCTGGGTTGGGTTCGTCCGGTCCACTGCCCAGGCGTGCATGTCTCCGCTTGCTCTGGGTTGATAGGATTTCATAGGCTGTCCCTTCATAACGTATCAAAAGAACAAAAAGAAAAGAAAAGAAAAGAAAAAAAAAAATGCAAAGAAAGCTGGCCCTTTATTGAGCCCCTCCCCCACCCACCCGCCAATTATATATTTTTGTGATGTGATGATGGACCAAGCTGCTCAATGGCCTTTGGTTTGTAAGCAGCTAAAAAGGAGCGGGATGAAACGAGATCACGTCGAAAATTAGACGTCCAGGGAGTAGATCCATGGCTGTTAGCACCATGATTTGCAGTTCTACCTACTGGGTGGTATGGCGAGTAGGTAAAACTTCGAAGCAAGAGAGGTTCGAGGAGTTCTAAATATCGAATAATAAGGGATGGTAGCTGGATTAGCTAGGCTGCCACCATTGCGTCGGAATGAAGATCTCTTTCATCATGACCTCAGAATTTGTCTTGACTTTATGTCCCTAGGCCTAGTTTGAAAATAGAATTGAAAATTCTAGTATAACTAGTTCTAGTCCTCAATAAAGTATTCTTCATTTGCGTCTTGATTTGTGTTTGATTAAAGAATCCTTAATCTCTATCTCGTAATCACATAATACCTGCTGCATTTGACCAAATTTGGATTATTTAATTAAAAGATAAATATATTCTGTATCCATTTTAATTACTTTTTAAATCTGGCATAATTCCTTTTACGTTATGAGGGATAAAAAAGATCAACTATATAACATGCCCTGAGGGATTATTTACCATTTGTTTTATTTCCTTTCCAATTACTTAGATTTCTTCCATTGTATCTATTTTGTTTCTTATCTTCCTATTCTTTCTATTCTTCCATGTAAGGGGGGGAGGCTCATCCTTGATAGGTCTCTCTTGTTCCTATTTAATCTTTTATTTTGGAAGTTATTTTAATATCATTTTCTTTCTCACTTTCTCTTTTTTATTTAATTGTGAAGTTTCCTCCATCTTAATGATAATGTATAAAAGTGTTCTACCTAAATAATAGCTGTAGGTGATAGACAAAAAGAATATTCGAACTATAGAATTTTTCACTTCTAATACAACATATTTATTATATCAAAACAGATTTCGTAAGAAAAATGAAATAAAAGATATAGTTGGAGTAGGACAACTATTATATGACTAGCTTATATTAGATGTACGGATGCATAATAGATTGATATAAACATCAGAAACTATCTTGTAACAAAATCAATTATCTTCATGATTGAATTCATTATTTTCATGCATAACGATGATAAATTATCTAGTAGAAAGATTTTTTTTTTTAAAGATGGTAACTAGTAACCCTCCTAATCTATATATAACTATCAGAGCGTAAGTCCAAAAAATCCCGAAACTATTCAAGAACCAGAGAAATAAAATTTTAAAGTACCATCCTCAAATGATCGATCACTCTATCAAATCTTCTGTTTCTGTTTACCTCTCAATAGGTATGATTAGCTTTACAAATAGTGGGGGATGAAGCAAAGTTTCCAGATAACTCTAGGTTGCGCGCTTTGTTATCCATGATATTACAGAAGCAATGGGAAACATGCCTTTTACCCCCAAAAAAAAAAAAAAAAAAAGTCATAAGATATCTAATCAAATTAGATTAATTTATTGGACGGAAAAGATTTTAAAATCATCATAGGGTCCCGGTTCATGTTTATCTAAGAAATTGCTTTTCTCTGGTCGGCAGATAAATCATGGGATTGAAAGCAAAGTTTTTTTTTTTTTTTTCCTCCCCGGTACACACACCACAGAACTTAGGAAGCTATTCGGAAGCAGACAAATACGAACCCAAGAAAAGGCCGTAATGGCTTTCTATCCCATCCCTTTCTCAGGTGCTTTCACCTTTTCTTCCTTGCTACTCTCAAAAATTTTCCTTCCCCACCACCATTCACCACCCACCCCACGCGCTCACCCACCCCCCTTCACCGATCCGTTCATCAATTTAGCGATCCGCCCACACCCTCCGAGGCCGTCATCAATTACCTCCTTTGGATCCTCGTTTAGATAGTCCTCTCGAAACCAAGGTTCAGAGAATGCCCAAAAGAATCACTCCTTCCAATTCTCCTCGGAGAAGAATCTTCTCCGAATTGCCCTTCCGTGCCTCCTGAAATCCTTGACCTGGCTCGAGAGAAGTTTTGTCTTGTACGTGCGTGCCGAGGAGAACCAGTGGGGATTTGGATGGATTTGGGAGGAGAGAAGACACGTGTTGCTTGGTTTTCTAAATGCACCAGCACTGTCTAGCAGTGGCAGCCTTTTGCTTCTCGGATGAAAAGCTACGGGAGCGGGTGGAAAAGCCAGCTGGAATGACTAATAGACTTCTCGGCATCGCGACGCAGATCATGGTGATGGCGATCGTGGTCTCCGTCGTCCTGCTCTTCGTCGGCGTCGGAATTCTGGTGCTCATCCACGTCTGCGTCGTCGGGAGGGCCTTCCGAGGCCTCGGCGCCGCCGC
Source organism: Elaeis guineensis (assembly GCF_000442705.2). Taxonomy (NCBI): domain Eukaryota; kingdom Viridiplantae; phylum Streptophyta; class Magnoliopsida; order Arecales; family Arecaceae; genus Elaeis; species Elaeis guineensis. Next base: position 156,284,457 of record NC_025993.2, on the reverse strand, counting down.
AAGACCCGACCGGAGCAGCGACGCCAGCAATGGCCTGTCGGCCGACGAATTGGGGAACCTGCCTTGCTATGACTTCGAGCCTGGGGAGAAGGGGAGCGGCGCAATTGAATGCGCCGTGTGCTTGGAGAGCTTCAAGAGGGGAGATAGGTGTAGGTTGTTACCCGTTTGCAAGCACAGCTTTCATGCCCAGTGTGTGGATTCTTGGTTGTTGAGGTCCCCAATCTGCCCCATGTGCCGGACCAGTGCCGATCGCCGGAAGGGCTGCGAGGACCCGAGAGATGGCGAGGTGGTGATGGTGGGGATTTCGGTGAGTGCTGCTGATCCATTGCCTGTTCATGCATCAACTTCAGAATAGATGTTTGGGAGTTTTGTGTGAATGCTAGAAGTCTGCAAGCTGGTTGATGGATCGACGATTAACTTCTTGGTTTTTACACTTACTTAGGCAGAGGGTTTGATATCTGATTCCTTGCTTGGCAGATTGTAGATTCTATTGTCTTTTGAAAGCTTGTTCATTGCTTGTTAGTTTTCCCCAATTGTTTTATACGATCATGTGGCTATAACTGGTCCTTTATTGGATTTACTCTGAGTTATGCATTGGAGTTCTTTTATGTATCTTTCGACTGCGGTAGTCTCCTGTTGCTTGAGTGTCGATTTCTGTTCTCCTATCACTTTTTTTCACTTTTTCTGGTGAGAGAAGCCTTGTCAGTTTGTGTTGTAACATAAATTGATTTTATCTCTTAACACCCGGCTTCCCATTGTCGGTTGATTGTCAGCAGATTACCGTGTTATCTACTTGAGCTTACAAATGGATCATATCTCCTTTATTTTTATTTTTATTTTTTGTATCACTCTATGCTTGTATCAGTTCCTATCCCTTTTTATTCTTGCCGAGCAGCTATCTTTTAGACGTAAATTAGAACATTTGATGTAGGTAAGCCATTATACATGTGGAACATCAATTTCCTAAATTATAATAAAAATGTCCTTGACATAATAATGCAGATAATGCCAGAGTTTACCATATAGACTTTTGGGCTCTACACTGGACCATTTGGAATGACATTCTGAAATATAAGGATCGAGCACCCAAAATGTAGGGCTGACGTTTTATTTTTATTATTTTTTTAAAGAAAGATACTATAGCTATGTTAATCAAGTAATCCGACTCTCTTTTATTATGATTTTGTATCTATACATTTTCTGGCAATTGAATAATTCCCATTCTCATTCTTATATTCCTAGCATGATGTTCTTATTTTCAGAACTTGTATATTGCATATAACGTTATTAATTGTGGGAACTGAGATTATCCTCGAGCAAGAAACGCTATTGGCTATCTAGTGCGCTTCTATGGATAGGCAAAGGACTTCAGGGGTTATTTGGGATTTAAGAAAGATATGTATTTATCCATGAAATACAGACTTTGTCGGCGAGTCGTCAATTAGCTGAAGTTCTTTGTCAGCTTACTCCATTATGGAAACTGTGCTTGGAAGAAAATGTAGAAAGCTAGAATAATATGGATGCTGATCATTTGCCAATCATTTCTGATTGATAAGCTTGTTCTAGTGTGATAAACTCATTAAATTTCAAAGAGGAGATTGGATTGATTGAAGTTGAAAATGAAGAGGGTATTCCTCTGGTGTCATGTTGAGGCTGATAGATGCAAATTGGCTGAAGGATATGTATTTAATCATTGAAGGTGGTGATGTCCAATGAGATTTTACTTGGTTTAGGACATAATTCGGATTATGGAGTCAGGGAAGATAGAATAGGTTTGGTGTCAAAGGATCGAGGTTGTTTATTCTACTACACTTCTGAATTGCAGAGGAAAGAGGTCATTTTTAGATGGTTTGACATAAGAACACTTACCTAGAATGTTAATGCACTGGAGACGGGGAAAATATACAAGTGGTGAAGGAATGGTGGTCTTAATAATTTGGCTAGAAATTTGGACTTGTAGGCAAAGAATATATGTTCTTCCCACATTCACCGCTTATTCTTTTGGCTAAATTTGTTCCTTCTGCTGGTGATATTTATCTTGAATAATCTTTATACAAGCTTATATAATCTATTGCATCCGACTGAAATAAGCAACTAGCATTGTCCCAATTTGGGGTGGCTGCGGCATATATGGTCCACAAATGTTATTAGTTACAACTTTGTACCTTCAGTTTGATGGGAGTTATTGATCATAAAAAGAAGACATGGAAGTGAGAATTGAATCCTATGGAAACTGGAGGAAAAAAGAACTGCAAAGCTTGGCTTGATAACTGAAATATGGGTCTCCATAGGGTTGTTGAACCTCAAAAGGCTGTCGTGGAACAGAACAGGGGAAAACTGTGGCTGCACTAATGGATTTATTATAGTCATTCTTTAAAAGGAAGAATCACTCTACTGCAAAGCCATAACAATGTGACAATAATTGCTTGTTACATTCTTTGTGCTATGTGCTGTGGTTAAATATATGATGCCATTTTGTTTATTATTTAAAACAACAAGCTGAGGCAATTGAACGCCTTACTGGTATTGTTGCATGATGTAAAGTGAATAACTTGTATAGAAGAAGAGGAAATGGAACAGAGCATGTGATTCTTCACAAGTAATGATACAATAGTCCAGACATATGAGATGCTCGTATTTTGATTAATGCATTGACATATATATATATATATATATATATATATATATATATATATATATATATAACCATACCCATTTTGATTAGCAAAAGTTGTGGAACATATCAGAGAGCCCATACCAGGTGTCCCTCAAAAGGGATAAAATTTACCTGCTTTTCAGTTTTCTAGGTGAATCTTAGTTAGATGTCATCTGGGTTGCCCTTGAATTGTTTGTTCATTTGTGCATGTGTGTCTTTGATACTGTACTCTTATTTAAGCCAACTTCATTTTTTTTTCTACTCTTTATTTTTTTGAAGTTCTAGGGAACTCTTGAGAGGTGGTAAAAACATATTCAAGTAACAAAGCAATTGGTTGTAACAGAAAGATTTGAGTTTGAAAAGAGAGACAGCAAGAGTCATTGCCATGTGCATTTAAGGAACATCTCCGGTCAGGATTTATGTCAAGGTATATGCTTATCTGATTGTTCCATATGGAGCATTTTCTGATTACATTCTGTTGATGTATAATTATCCCAATCTCTTAAAAGTATTAAACATTCTTGTTGAATTGATCTTACCATTGAGCTCTAGATTTAACACACAGTTAGACAAATTGGCTTTAATCATCTGATTCAAATCATTTCTGGTACAATGGATGCCAAACCACATTTTATTGTAATCAGATTCCTATAAAATTAACCATGAATGGGTTTGAACTGATCATGAAATGACATATACCGATTCAGAATACATGCTGAATTGCCTGATTCTGGATTTAAATGACCTTATCAGTTCTGTCATTGGGCAAATCTGATTCTGGTTTTCCATAAGTAAACAATTCTTAAATGAAACAAATATCGGCCGAATCCTCATTTTTTTAGGTCTTTTAGATGTTCTCATTTCCAAGTACCCATGAAATGACCAAATGAGTTTCTACGATCTGCCATATTACAAGTTCCAACATTGTTCGATGTAACTGAATAATAATATGATAACCTTTTGCAAGAATACGATATTAACTGCAATGCCATCTCAAAATGCATTCTCTCACCATGATTAAGTATTTTTTTGGTGGTTATTTTCTAGCAAAGTCTAAAACTGAGCATCAGTATTTTTGCTTTATAAGGCATGAGTTGCAGCTGTAGTTTTGAAGATTCTTTCTTGTTCGATCATACATGGTTCATATTCAGATAGTTGGTGAGAGCTTTCTCATGGGAACAGAAGTATCTATAACAACTTCGCCGAGCATGAATCTTAAGAATTTGATAAGTTGCCAATGGGAAAATAAGTTCATGAGTACACCAGAAAATTTGCATTTCACTCTATTATTGGTATTTTGGGTTTTTTCTGTTATTTGCATCATTACTTATCCTAAGATGTCATTATGTCCTTTTATCACCGATTCATCAAAATACAGGTTCCAATAGTGAAAGTAAATCCTTGAAAGCATTACATAATTGTCCGACAATGTCTTCATGAATTTCTTTTGTTGGAGCAATTATGTGGAACTAAGACTCAATTGTGGTGACCTGTAGCCATCCAGTTGATACTGTAACCATATAATAGCTGATACCCTAATTTTTTGGGCTCTGCAAATCTGGCCATAATTTGCTATTTTGAGAGCTTTTTCGTTTCAGTTAAAGATATTTCTATCTATGCAACCTCATTGTGGTTAAAACATTGTAATTCTCTTCTTAACATTTTCTTTTGTGAGATAGAGGATGCTAGCATCAAATTATTACCTGCTATAATAAGTTCTGACTGCAACATGTTTAGTTGAAATCTGGGATCGGGCATCCCTCAGTGGATAAACCTAATTTGGATCATTATGAATAAAACTGGACCACGAATGCAACATTTAATTAGATAGTTTCCGCCTCTTACCATTCTATGGGACCTACTGCCATATCTATGTATCCACTACTGTTAAGATTGATAACATGTTCCATTCTATATATTAGTGGGAAAGAAAATTTGAAACCAGCTGAATAAATTGTTGAGATCTCTCCATTCCTCAAGCAACGATAATAAGCTTCATAACATAGGCCACTTGGCCAGACTCGTTGATGGGTTAGCTTCTGACTTGAGCATGACGTGACTATCTCTGTCTGAAACTAAACCTATCGCACAAGTAATATAGGTTGGTCAATGGAACTCTGTTTGAATTCGCCTGACGATGCATCGGCCTCCTGCCCTTTGCTTGTAGTCTGAAAAAAAATGGATCATCATTTTCGAAATTAGAAGAGCGCATTCCGGAACTAGCTTTTTTTTCAGGATCCAAACCGTGGGAGGAGAAAGTGACCGGATGGGAGAGAAAACTTTCCCACCAATGAAGGTGCTTTCGATAGATCCCGTCTCTTGAAGAAAAAGGGTTTCAGATTGAATCACCAACTTCCTTAAGCACCATCCAACCTAAGCAATGGCAGAATGATTGCCCTTTTATAATAGGATTTCATATAATAAATTCAACTCCTTAATAATCATGGATTTACCATTCATATCATTACAAGTATGGTTCTTCGATTTGTCACCTGAGTCGACTTTGCCTGGTAAAAGTTGATTGATGTTACGTGCTCTTGGAGCTTTCAGATGCCCGAAATGCCATTCCGATTGAATGTTAATGACTTGCCTGGCTACTGCAACGATTGTACCATCAGTTTATATGATTTTAGTCAACTATTAACGTTATCTAATATGTTGCATAAAAGCAACTGAATAAAGTTTGTTATTGAACTCGTTTATTTCTATTTCACTAAACCCTGATAATCGAACAGTCAGGTCATGGTGGGGTCGAAAAGAGAAACACTAGTTGGTAAGTCTACATTTTAATTCGACTTTATGGTGCTGCAGAAAAATCAAAGCTCATTCGAGCAGAGTTTGGGACTCGCCGGAATCTTTCTCAATGAAAAATCATCTCCTTCTTCTGTCCTTCATTAGTTAATCCTTGCTTTCTAACTTTGGAGGAACCTTTACCTTTATGAATGCAAATCAAAGAAGAGAATGATTAATTTACGAATGCCATTGTTCCATTGCTTCACACTCATCTTGATACATTGTAACATTTGCCTTTTTTTCTCTTGTACAGTATTATATTTGTTGCTTAATAAAAGTTGATAGGAAGCATTTCGCATCCCCCCTTTACCCTCCAAAAAGAAAAGTGTATATTTTAGTTCCAAGGCTTCAAGCATAACTCTCAAGCTTAATTAGTCTACTTAGCAAAGGAATCCAACATAATTAATTAATTTGAATTATAAAAAGTTGGCAATCATTTCCTCAATAATTGTCTCAGTACAGATAAATCCGTGGTGAGCTGCCTGCTGCGGCTGGGTGGGTTCAAGAATGAAAAAAAAAAAAATTAAATCGTTCATATACCACAACTGAGTTCCGTCAATCAAGTTCGATAAGAAGTAGAGGAGCCTCTGGTCTGCATTTCAGCACAACAAAATTTCTTGTGTGGTATAAGCTTGGAAACCCTGAGTGGCTTTATCGGTCTGTAGACATACCAATTCCCAAGCAGTCACGTAGTTGAAACGTAATTATAATAGAACTGTATATCCTGCTACTGGTTGATCCGAGCTCTCCGTGAGGCAATTGAAACAATTCCACAAAAGATAAGTTGTCCACGAAATTAAACGATTGATGCAACTGCTAGGAAAGGCAATTCTTTCAAATGTTTGGGACCAGATAAGAGGCTCCAGTTTCACTGGAATCCATCGCTTTTTTATTTTTTATTTTTTTTACTGATCTTTTTTTTTTTTTCTGTAACATCAACAGATTGTAATCCACTAATCAACCACATCAATTCAAGTCTAAGACGCTTTTCAGGTATTCTATTGTTTTTGCCTCCTTAGAATCTACTTTGATGCATCGCAATATTAGGATTTGTCCTGCTATCACAAAAAACAGAACTTTTCCTGTTCATTTGACGGGATTATATGATCGACTTTCCTATTAGCATGCATGCAAACTTAGATCATAGAATTCATCAGTCTATGCATCAAATTCTGTTATTATTTGCCGAAGAAGAAAAAAAAAAGAAGAAGAGAGAGATAGATAGAAAAAGAGATTTTATTATCTCTATTTTAATTTCATTCAATATATCTTAGAGATTATTTATATTAATAGACTAATTTCATAAAAAAAATAATTAATACAAAAATCATACTAACAAAAGAACATAATATAGAATCATATTAACAAATAAAAATACTATTGGGTTATGTTAACAAAAAAATTATTATAGATTGATATGTGATTTTTAAAATAATGTTAATACGCTCCCTCAAACTCAAAATGGTACTGTAGGTACCAACTTGAGTTTGAAAATTATTACTTTTTTTGTAGACAAAAATGCTATAGAAGAAAATACTGGCGTCCAAAGAAAAGGCAACTGAAGGCCGATGATCTTAGCGGATAAAAATACCACAGAGGAGAAGATTGATGCTCAAAGTAAAGGCAATCGAAGGTCAATAATCTTTGCGGATAAAAATGCTATAGAAGAGAATGCTGGCGCTCAAATAGAAGACAATTAAAGATCGATGATTTTCACAGATAAAAGCATTATAGAAGAAAAGAAAAAGGCCTTAACCTACGTGATGAAGGAGTCAGAGATAGAAAAACATCAAAAAAAAAAAAATGCCTCAAACTGGATGGCAAAGGAGCGAGGATAGAAAAATGTCCAAAAAAAAAGATGGTGAAGAAGCCAGAGACAGAAAATACACAAAGAAAAGAAAAAGATGTCAAACTGGTAGTGAAGAAACTAAAGACAGAAAAATATCCAAAAGAAAAAAAAAGTTTCAAATCGGACAATGAATGAGTCATAGATAGAAAATACTCAAACGAGAGGAAAAAGCCTCAAATTTGATGGTGAAGAAGTCAAAGATAGAAAAATACCTAAAGAAAAGAACAAAACCTCAAAAGAAATTTGAGATAAAAAAATGTCCAAAGAGAAGAAAAAGACTCAAAACCACATGATGAATAAGCTAATGGTAGAAAAGTGCCCCAACAAAAAGAAAAGATGATGAAGAATAACTGTCGATTTATTTAAAAATAAATCTACTAAAAAATAAATGATCTGCAGATCTACTAAAACTTAGAGGATATGTAGAAAAATAAAAATTGATAGATTAATAATGGTGGCTATAGAAAGATGAAAAAGATGATGATGATATTATATTAAAATATTTATAAAAGAAAAAAAAATAAAAATGGGATAGAGAGAAAATGAGTTTTATCATTTTCCTTCCGATTTCATTCAGTGTCTCTTAAAGATTATTTACGCTGGTGTACTAAAGACTCCATAAAAAAAAAAAAAAAATTTAATATAAAATCATGCTAACAAATATTATGATGGATATATCAAAATATTTTTGATCAAAACATAAGCTTGCAAGGACAAAGGTTCTCTTATTAAGAGGGCTCGGCATGTGATATAGTACCAGATGGACGCACGGAAGGCATTCTAGACACCTTGATATCCGACAAGAGCTTCATGCAGCACTCACTGGCGCTGCTGAAGCGATAGTATTCTCGGTTGTTTTTTCAACACAAACCGCGTCGATCATTTTCTCTAGCGTAAGCCATGACTTTCCACCATCCATCGCCTTTCTCGCAGCCTCTGCCCAGTACTTCGCCCTCTCTGCCGTCTCCTTTCCTTTCGCTCCCACCAACAGTTCTCTCACCGATCTCTCTATCTCCTCCGACATCACTGGTCCGTTGGATGTGCCGCCGCTCGGTCGAACCCTCAGCCCAATCTTTAGCTCATCGACAACAAACTTGGCATTGAGCTTCTGCTCGGCCATCATCGGCCACGCCAGGATCGGCACACACGCTCTCCATCACCGAGTTCCATCCGCAGTGGCTGATGAATCCTTTGACGCTCCCATGGTTAAGAATCTCCAGTTGGTTCACCCAGTCCCGAACCACCCTCCCTCTCTCCACCACCCTCTCCTCGAACCCTTCCCGGAGATCCATCGCCTTCGGCCGAACCACCCACAAGAAGTCCAACCAGGATCGCTCCAACCCGCTGGCAATCTGCTGCAACTGGGCCGCAGACATCTCAGCCTGTGTTCCGAAGGCAACGTAGACAACCGGTCGGTTCATGGCCAGCCGCGAGTCCAGCCATTCCATCCACTCAGTCTTATCGGCCGGCGGCGCTGTTTGCCGGGCCAGGCAGAGCGGGCCGATGCACCAGGCTTTCGGTGCTCCCTCCGCGTTCCACCGGTCCACATAAGCCGCCTCCAATTCGTAGAAGGTATTGACCACGACTCCCTGGCTAGCTTGGGTGGCCATCCTTGCCTCCACTACAATGAGCTGGTAACGGGGATCCTTGGGGTCTGGGTCCGGGTCGTCAAAGGGCGGTTCGAGGTCAGACCGGGTGAGCCAAATATGAGGAAAGCCGGGAACCTTGAAGGGCTCATCGTAAGAGGTGACTCCGGCATGTGGCTTGTATACGGACACCAAGTGGCACACCGTCTGGGCAAAGTTGCCCATCCCGTAGAACACCAGCATCGGGATCCCAAACTTGGAGGCGGAGTACTTGGTCCAGCCAAGGAAGGCGTCGAAGATGAGGAGGCTGACCGTCGGCAGGCTGGCAAGGGCTTCCTCGAAGTGAGGCCTCAGGCGCTTGACGGCGTACACGAAGGGTACAAAGAGCGACATGGAGGGAAGGCGGTCGGTACTCTCGACGCCGGCTGGGATGTCGGGGACGTTCTCCGGGAAAGGAAGCTCGACGATGGATGCATCGATGCCGGCGAGGGAGTCGCGGATGAAGGGAGCGTTGAGAGGGGTGGTGAAGAAGGTGAGGGTGGCGAGGCGGCGGCGGTGGAGGAGGTGGGCTAGATGGATGAGAGGGATGATGTGGCCTTTGGACATGAAGGGAAAGACGGCTATGTGAGGGAGAGGGAGGCAAGAAGAGTCCATTGTGTAGCAGGAATATGTTTATCGGCCCATCTTTGCGAGGAATTTATAACCGCAGTAACCTGGTGCATGGTGCGATGCTTCAGTGTTAATTACGAGGAGCAGTCTAAGGAGAAACAGAGAATCATGTACCCAAAAAAAAAAAAAAAAAGAGAATCATGTACCAAAATAAAAAAAATAAAAGGAGAATCAGAGAATCCATTAGTGATTTCCTTGCACCGCCGGTCAGGTTATTTATTGCTTCGTCGAATATATAGCAATAATTAATCGGTTACTTTGCGTGAGGTGCAACATGGGAGCTACGAGTACTGTGTATAGTCAAGTTTGTTACGATATGATCCGGACTCTGGGGTAGTAATATCGTGATTAGATTTGGTTGTAATATGACTCCGTAAGTTGGGATTAGTACATATTTGGTTTTGATGTGGCTAAGAACATACTGAATGTTCCCAGGATCAATATTGTCGTATCTCCGATATTATGATGAGATTTGGTTATATCGCAGATACTTGTATTCCACATGACGCATCTCCATCCTCCGCTTCTATTATTTCCCATGACTGCATTTTCACAAGCTCATAAGCTTTGATGACGACTTTGGATCATGTGCTGAAGCTGCATGTTTTTTTTTTTTTTTTTTTTTGATCATGTGTTTGAAAGTATATCGTTCATTAACATGTGGCATGTGCGTTTCATCATGTGAGCTGGTTTTGACCTTTATATATTAGCCCAATACATTCTCAAAAAAACATATTAGCCCAATATAATTAATAAGGCATGACATTTAGATAGCATTTGATGATCAAAATTGAATCATCACGATGATTTTAGATCATTGATGATCCTTATCTAGATATAATTTGATCTCTGATTATCTAAAATTATCATATTTTGAATGATATATTCAAGTGATTAATGATCTTGAGTATCTATGATTAACCTATTTGATATGTTATGAGAGTTTAATATTATAGACCATGTAATACCAAAACTACTCTGGATGTGTTCTACATATTTTACTGTCACACCCCGAACCCAACACCCGGGTCGGATACGTGATGGCCGCACACTCCTTAGAGCAAGCCCTAAAGAATATGCAAGGCCAAATTAAATCATTACAATCTTAACATCCATACCATTAATTTCAATAATAATTCGTAAAACCTTACATAATTACAAATTAAAAATTCTCTGATCAGGTACTATGACACTCTATCTATCCATCTGCTCACCCATAAATCTAAGCCATAGCCAATCATGAACATCCTGTATCTCTGAAAAGAAAAAAAAGATGAAGAGGTGTGAGCTTTACAGCCCAGTAAGAGTTTCCATATCACACTGATATATAATATAATCTAAAAATAAGGATAAACAGTAAAATATAAAATCTCATGTTCAATGTCCAGAATAATGCAAACATCCATAAATATTCTGTCTTATTAAAATAGATGCATCATCATATGTTAACAGGTGAAACCCTTTTATTCAATAATTATTTCATGTCTTACCTTTCATTTTTCTTTCATAATCACATGATTCTTAACATTTTCTTTCTGGCTCTAGACTATCCAAGTCTATACCTCAGTCATCATCCGGATCGAATCTACTTAAAAAATCTTTCAAGACTATCTCAGAATGAGCTCCTGGCCGACTGTCCCACGTACGAAAGTCCGTGAGAGGCTGTCCCAGACATAAGCTCCTGACGGACTGTCCCAGGCATGAGCTCCTGGCCGGCTGATCCATCTGTAAGCCAGTGGGGGCTGTCCCAGGCATAAGCTCCTGGCGGGCTGTTCCATATGACAAGGCTAGTCTATACCATATATCTCTTTCTTTTCATTTAATCATTATGTATTGATTTCATCAAATCAATTCTGTCTTGCATTATGATCAATTCAGATATGTCATATCTATATAATCATGCCATCAATCTCTGATACATATATATTGACATAACATACTCATGCTCAAAATCAAATAACAGTATCTCAGGTATAATAAATTCATCGATCTCAAATCCGATGATGCAAAATCAATAATGCAAGACCAACAGTAAAATAGCATATATATATATAATAGTGATCATGTACAGGGATTCTTACCTTTACCGGTGACTGATCTAAACATAGAAATCAATGTTCTTCTTTGATTTATGAATTTTTTTAACAAAATATTCTACTTGATATCATATGCAGACAATCATCTCTTCATAACCCTGATCAATATAAAAATCACATATAGAGAAATTACCGATAATTGATCCTAATACACAAATCGAGGACCTCTCTTAGGATTAATCAAAATTAGGATTTATCTAAGTATCTGGATCCTCCACTGATCCATAAGACTTTTAGAGAGAGGAATCCATGAAGAGAGAAAAAATTTAAGAGAGAGAAAGTAGAGAGAGAAAGTGGAGAGAGAATCTTCGTATCCTTCAGATGAGGCAATCATGATCAAGATCATCAGAGGTTCTATCAGGATGACTTAATATGAATCAAATGTTATAAATTTCGAATAGGATCGGGCTGAGATCAGATCTACCGCACGAATTTTAGAGCAAACTCAAATCATCATATTTTTATTTCAAATTTATTCTAGGATCCGTGATGAAATCAAAGAGAGAAAGACACCAGAGAGATAAAATCCATAAAGAGAGAGAAAAAAGTCTAGAGAGAGAATCTAGAGAGAGAATCTAGAGAGAGAAGGTAGAGAGAGGAAAGAGAGAGAAATGAGAGAGAGAAAAATTTTCTCTCTTCTTCTTCTTCTTTTTATTTTATTTCTCTTTTTTTTTTCTTTTTTTTTTTCTTTTCTTTTTCTTTTTCTTTTTTCTTTTCTTTCTTTTCCTTCTTCTTCCCGCGGCCTCCCTTGGGCCGAAACAGGGGAAGGACCAGAGAGGGTTCAGTGGCTCGACTCCGGCGAAGGTGGTAGCTTCGTCGGAGGTCCGGCAGCAGGTGGAAGCGACGGTGGAGCAAGGAATGGCTGGCGGCAAGATTTGGCTGGCGAGAATCAAGAAAAGATCGAAAAACAGGAGATCGCTATTTTTCTTTATTTTTCGGTCATTGGCCGGTCACCGACGGCCAATACCTTCAGAGAAGAGAGAGAGAGAGAGATGAGGGTCTGGTCTCGGGAATGAGACGCCGCAACCGGCGGTGCCGGTGGCCGAAAAATAGAGGAAAGAGTCCAGCCGATACAGAGCAAAACAGGATTCGCCCTTTTCATGGATTTTTCCGACGATCTCGATGGTCGACGAGGGTGCACGAGGCCATGAAAAGGAGGGGAAGGAAGAGAGGAAGGAGAAAACGGGTTTACCTCCGACTCCGGTGAGATCTCCTACGAGTATTTGAGATGAACACGAGAAGCGGCTACCGCGGGTTCCACGGAGAAAAGAAAAGGATTTAAGCTTGAAGATCGTCGGTGGAGGTTTGAGAGGGACAGGGGAGGCTTATTCATAGAGGATCCTAGAGTTTCAACAGGCCTAGACCCTTCTCCGATCGGGATTCATCGGAGAAGAAGACTCCCATTGGGAGTCTTCTTCCCGATCTTTTTTTTTTGTATGGCTTTGGGCTTTTGGGCTTGATCCAGGGTTCAAAGTGGGCTGGGGTGTTACATTTACAATCGCTAAAAAGAATTCTCAAATATATCATAGGAAAATATGAATAAAAATCAAATTATCAAAATCTATTATTCCAAACAATTAAATAGGACCAAAAATTAATTAAAGCGTGCGAAAGTAATTCCCATAGATTATCAAACCTTTGCAAAACTGGAAGATTTTATTTTCAATAAGAACTTTTTCCCCAGATATTGACATTTTTTGAAACAATTTTTCCATTGGATTGAAAGGTGTTGGTGCAAAAATCCGCCTGCGTCGGAGAAGCTGGAGTCGAGGGAGTCGTGGTCGCCGTCGGGACCTACAAAAGAAGTCTAAATCGGAGGTGGGGTTGCTCCGGCAAGACCCTCCGACGCTCAAGTCAGTTCTCTGCCTCAACAAGAATGGAGTGCTCGAACGAAAATTTTAGCAGAGTTTCTAGGTAAAAATGAAAGCTTAGAGAATAACGTATCTGGGGTTCCCCCCTTTATAGGTGGAGGGAGCAACAGACTGATAGCGATGTTTGTAACCGTCCGGCAGTGGGCTGCCCACGGTCAGGAGGAGTTTGTTGCGAAGAGTAGTGGAGTGGAATCGTGGCTATCACCGGGACATGCCACGTGGAGTCTGTCGCGGGGGGTGGAGCGGCGTCTGTTATCGTGACTTGCCAGAGGATGGAGGAATCACGTGGTATCCGTCGCAGGAAGTGGAGCAGGATCGTGGCTATTATTGCGGTCTGCCAGGGAGTGATGGAGCCGCACGAAATCCATCACAGGAAGTGGAGTAGAGTCGTGGACGTTGCTGTAGCATACTAGAGGGTCCAGGCCTATCGACCGAAGTCCGGCTGGAGTGTCTGGCGGAGAGGGGTGGCTAGTTGCCCGTCTGAGAGGAGCTCGGAGTCCGACTCTCGTGGGAGTTCGGATGAAGTCTTCCTTCAGTTGAAGTCGGGGATGAGATCCGGCTCCCGTGGGAGAACGGACGGAGTCTTCCCGCAGCTGGAGTCGGAGACGAGATCTGGCTCCCGTAGGAGCTCGGGCGAAGTCTACCTACAATCAAAGTCAGAGGCGAAGTCCGGCTCCCTTAGGAGTCCGGACGAAGTTTACCAGCAGTCAGGGTCGAGGACGGAGCCCGGCTCCCGTAGGAGTCCGGGCGAAGCCTTCCAGCAGTCGAGGTCAGAGATGAAGTCCGAGCGGAGTCTTCCCGCAGCTGGAGTCAGAGACGAGATCTGGCTCCCGTAGGAGCCCGGGCGAAGTCCACCTGCAATCAAAGTCAGGGGCGAAGTCCGGCTCCCTTAGGAGTCCGGATGAAGTTTACCAGCAATCGGGGTTGAGGACGGAGTCTGGCTCTCGTAGGAGTCCGAACGAAGCCTTCCAGCAGTCGAGGTCGGGGACGAAGTCTGGATGGAGTCTTCCTTCGGCCGGAGTCGGAGACGAGATCCGACTCCCGTAGGAGTCTGGGCTGAGTCTTCCTGCAATGGGGGTTGTGGGTGAAGTCCGGCTCCCGTAGGAGTCCGGACGAAGTTTACCTGTAAGTGAAGTCGTGGGCGGAGCCCGGCTCCCATAGGAGTCCGGGCGAAGTCCGCCTGCAGCCGGAGTCGGAAACAAGGTCTGGCTCCCGTAGGAGTCCGGGCGGAGTCTTCCCGCAGCTGGAGCTGGAGACGAGATCTGGCTCCCGTGGGAGTCCGGGCGGAGTCTTCCCACAGCTGGAGTTGGAGACGAGATCTGGCTCCCGTAGGAGCCCGGGCGAAGTCCACCTGCAATCAAAGTCAGGGGCGAAGTCTGGCTCCCTTAGGAGTCCGGACGAAGTTTACCAGCAGTCAGGGTCGAGGACGGAGCCCGACTCCCGTAGGAGTCCGGGCGAAGCCTTCTCGCAGTCGAGGTCGGGGACGAAGTCCAGACGGAGTCTCCCTTCGGCCGGAGTCGGAGATGAGATCCGACTCCCGTAGGAGTCCGGGCTGAGTCTTCCTGCAATTGGAGTTGTGGGTGAAGTCCGGCTCCCATAGGAGTCCGGACGAAGTTTATCTGTAAGCAAAGTCGTGGGTGGAGCTCGGCTCCCGTAGGAGTCCGGGCGAAGTCCGCCTGCAGCCGGAGTCGGGAACGAGGTCCGGCTCTCGTAGGAGTCTGGACGGAGTCTTTCTGCAGCTGGAGCTGGAGATGAGATCTGACTCCCGTAGGAGCCCGGGTGAAGTCCACCTGCAATCAAAGTCAGGGACGAAGTCCGGCTCCCTTAGGAGTCCGGACGAAGTTTACCAGCAGTCGGGGTCGAGGATGGAGCCCGGCTCCCGTAAGAGTCCGGGTGAAGCCTTCCTACAGTCGAGGTCGGAGACGAAGTCTGGATGGAGTCTTCCTTCGATCGGAGTCGGAGACGAGATTCGGCTCCCGCAGGAGTCCGGGCTGAGTCTTCCTGCAATTGGAGTTGTGGGTGAAGTCCGGCTCCCGTAGGAGTCCGGACGAAGTTTACCTGTAAGTGAAGTCATGGGCGGAGCCCGGCTCTCGTAGGAGTCCGGGCGAAGTCCGCCTGCAGCCGAAGTCGGGAACGAGGTCCGGCTCCCGTAGGAGTTTGGATGAAATCTGGTTGTTGTAGGAATCTACTGTTGGAGAAGTTCAGCTGTTGACGAAGTCCGGGGTAGTTTGGATTGGAGTTGAACCTGGCTGGAAGAAGTCTGGAAGGGATTCGGGGAACAGCTGATAGTTGTAGAAAGTCGGCTGGCGGCGGAGCTCAGTGAGCACTTGGGGCAGCTTAATAGATGACTGGGGGAACTCATGTTGAAGGAGCTCGGGTGGTGCAGTGGGAGTTCGTCCGTCGGGAGAATTCAGTCAGCACTGTGGGAATCCGACTGTTGGAGAAGTCCGGAGAGATACCATCTGCGGTCGAAAGCTGGAGGAGTCCTGGGAGGGTCAATCCTGTCAAGAACTTCGGCCGAGGGTATTTTATACCCAACACCAGTCCCCCTACTTTCGAGTTCGAATTTCGAATGAAGGAAGTACAGAAAGATTGTCACAGCCGAAGTTGCTCCTTTGATGTCCGTGCGCAATCGTCCTCAGATATTTTGGCATTCAATGCGCATGCGCTGGAGTCTTTTCAAATTGAGGCGATCCGAAGAGGCTCTTTTGGAACCTGCAGCGGAACGGTGCTCAAGGCGTGGCGCAATAAAGGCTCTGTCAGCCGTTTGCCACTTTTTAACCGTCCGCTGTGATGAGTGGGACACGCGGTGAAAAGAGATCGGTTAGAGGGGATTCGCAATCGTCATTATGCCGGATCTCGAGGCCTATTTAAACCCGCACTCCTCCTCCAAGAGTCCCGCTCTATCCGACGGTCTCGTTCTGGCGCCCTTCTTCTCCCTGAGAACTCTAATTTTTCTCAGCGCCCTTTCCAGCCTTAGGCGTTCCTCGAGCCGTCCCCATTTCCGTACCTTCGCACCTCTCCGAATCGCTTAGGTTAGTCTCGGAACTCCTTCCTCTTTTTGTTCTTCCTTTTGTCGTTCGATCTTTCTTCCTCTTGCTCTGCACATCAGTCCTCTGAGACCTTGTCCATGATTTTCCCCGATTTTTAAGGATTTCGCCTCTGTAAGTGGTCTTCGTGTGATTCTAGATGTCTTCCAGGGCTTCTTCTTCTAGCGGCTCTAGGAGTTCGTCTGTCTCGGTCTCCCAGAGTCCTCAGGCGGTAGATGAACTGATAGCTAGAGCTGAACCTCATCCGATTTTTGCACCGGACGCCATTCCTTGTTCTCTGACTCCGGACAAACTCCAACTGATAAGAGTTCAGTATGGAGTTCCTCCGGAGTATGAACTGAAACTTCCTGGCCCATCCGACCGGGCTAGTGCCCCTCCCCCAGCTGCTTCTGTCTGTACCAGGAGGCCTTCCGTGCCGGACTTCGGCTTCCTCTTCCGCTTTTTGTCATTGCTCTTTTTCGATTTCTGGATATTTCTCTGGCTTCGGTTGCACCGAACTCCTTTAGATTTTTGATAGAGTTCCTCTCTCTTTGTCATATAGTCGAAGTCCAGCCCACCCTTTCCTTGTTTAGATACTTCTACACCTTCAAGCATCATCCTACGATGAAAGACTGGTGGTACTTCTCCCCACAGTTTGGTAACAAGGGGTTGCTGAAAGGTGCCCCCTCTTCTATGCATAACTGGAAGGAAAAGTTTTTTTATGTTCGATGCCCGACCTTGAGGCTAGGGTTGCTCCCTTGGGGCTCCCCGAGGGACTCAGTCCACCGGACGCCCAGCCTGGGGGGGGACGATCATCAAGCCTCCCAGAAACTCCTCAAATATGCAACTCTTTCTCTCCCCAACCTCCTGAAGGAGCAGTTTCTATTCAACATCGGCTTGAGCCCCTTGGATCCCGTCAGTATTTCATCTCTCCTTTTCTTTTCTTCTTTTCCTTTCCTTTCCTCTCTTTCTCCTACTTCTCTTCTTTTCTTCTTTTTCACGCCCTCTTTCTCTTTTTCTTCTTTTTCTCTCTTCTCTTTTTTTTTTCTTCTTCTTTGTAATGAGCTGCGTCATAACGCGTTGACCTCCCGATGGCAGCGTCCTGTCGAAGCGCTTCCCTTGCCTCAGGGGATTCCGCTGAAGTCCACGATCCAGCGCCGGAAGAAGGAGGTTCTTCATTTGACGAAAAGGTTGAAGAAGATGGAAGGCGAGCTCCGCAGGTTGAGGGAGGGTCACTCCGAAGCCACCGCAGAGGCCACCCGCTTCCGAAACCTCCACGTGAAGGGGATCATGGAGTACAACCGGAGAAAGGCAAACTTCGAGAGGGAGCTCGAGGAACACAGGATGTGCGCCAGTGATCGAATTTGGGCTCAAGCTGCCAAGATCAGTTTCCTCCGAGTGGAGCTGTCAATCGCTCAGGAGAGGATTAGCCAGTTGGAAGGAAGCTCATCCTGGCTTTTGACTCGGGCCGACAGCGACCGGGAATGGTCGAAGAAGGTCTCCATCCTCCAGCAACAGCTCCAGGATGCCGAGGTGAGCTATGATGCGTACCGGGCCGGCTAGCGCAAGCAGGTGGACGAATACAAAGGGAGGCTCAGGATGACGACCGACGAAGTTGCCCGCCTTCAAGGGCAGCTAGCTGGAGGGGCTCAGCTTGCTTCCACTCGAGATTCCAGCGAACTCCAATCCCTGAGAAGAACCGCAGAAGAGCTATCTGTCGCCCTTGGAGAGGAGAAGGCCGAGTTGCAGCAAGTGAAGATCCAGCTGGCATGCGAGCAGCAGGCCGTCAAGGACGCAGAGGCGAAATCCGAGGTCATGAGAAAAAGGCATCGAGAGATGGAGAACGAAAGCCAGCGATTTCACTGTAGATACATGGAGATATTAATGAGAGAGAGGGAATTGAAAGTAGAAGTCAAAAGTTTAAGGCGCTCCCTGGCGAGGGTCGAAGCCGAAAGTTCGAGGTCGGAGGAAGTCGGGCCCCCCTGAAGGCTCTTTTTGCCTTCCGTCTTCCCATGTATATATTTTTTCTTTTGTTGTTTTATCTTGTTCTTGTTGTTTTGTTTTTCTTCCTTTAGCCTACTGGGCTTTGTAGTGTATATTTTGTGAATGAAATGAAAAGGAGATTTTGTGTTACCTCATCCACGCTTTGCATTAAATCATCGTCCGCCGAACTTCTTTTGTCTCTTGACTTGTTCGACGTCGGTGTCGTTCGGAGGTGCCCAGTCATCGCCACGTTGATTTGCTTTTCTTGTCGTCCATGGCCGTAGGCTCGAGCTCGTGGTCTGAACTTCGCATTACCTTGAAGGAGTCATTATTTTCTTGACCCGTGTCGAGAGCCTTCTTAGAGACCGGGGATGTTCGGTAGGAGCTCCCATCTTTGTTGAGACGAAGTTCTCTATGTTTTTGGTGTAGTTTATTTTTCATCTGTTGTCGATGTAGTTCGTCGCTTTTCTTTTTAATTTTTCTCTTCTTTTCTGAGTGAGGGTCCTCCCCTTGCTTTTCGCAGGGTCGCGTAGAGGTGTAGAGGTGCCGTTGAGGGGACTTTTTCCTTTATCCGATCATGTTGGGCGATCGGGTTTTTGTCATCGTCAGGATGAGGTTCTTCTTCTATTCTAGATGTAGTCGATCTCAGCTCAGGTTAGGATGAGGTTCTTCTTCTGTTCCCAACGAGGCTGTGGGGGCACATAAAGGTCGTTGCGAGGGCTTCTCCCCCCATCCGGTCTAAAAGAATCGGATCTTCGACTTTGCTCATGTCAGGACGAGATTTTTCTCCTGTTCCTAACATAGCTGTGGGGGCACATTAGAATGTTGTAGGGCCTCTCCCCCCATTCAGTCTAAAAGAACCGGACCTTTGACTTTGCTCATGTTAGGGCGAGGTTCTCCTCTTGTCCCTAACATGGCTGTGGGGGCGCAATAGGGTGTTGTAAGGGCTTTTCCTCCATCCGGTCTAAAAGAACCGGGCCTTTGACTTTGCTCATGTTAGGGCGAGGTTCTCCTCCTGTCCCTAACATGGCTGTGGGGATGCATAAGGGTGTTGTAGGGCCTCTCCCCCCATCCGGTCTAAAAGAATCGGACCTTTGACTTTGCCTATGTTAGGGCGAGGTTCTCCTCCTGTCCCTAACATGGCCATGGGGGTACTTAAGGGCCGTTATATGGGCCTCTCCCCCGATCTGACCTTAAAATAATCGGACTTTCATTTTGCTCATGTTAGGACGAGATTCTCCTCCTGTTCCTAACATGACCATGGGGGCACTTAAGGACCGTTATATGGGCCTCTCCTCCGATCCGATCTTAAAATAATCAGACTTTCATTTTGCTCATGTTAGGACGAGATTCTCCTCTTGTTCCTAACATGACCATGGGGGCACTTAAGGGTCGTTATATGGGCCTCTCCCCCGATCCGATCTTAAAATAATCGGACTTTCATTTTGCTCATGCTAGGATGAGGTTCTCCTCCTATTCCTAACATGACCTTGTTTTAATTGTTTGAAGGGGTTATCCCCAGTCGTAACAAGTCCATGCCAAAAGGGAAAGACATGCAAAGTCGAAAGGAATTTTGATTCAAAGCAAAGTCGTTAGTAGTACATTTACAGATTTCTCGAGTTCCATGATCGTGGAAGGTCTGCTCCTCCTTGAGGTCCTTCGGTGATGGAGTCGATGGTCCCGATTGGAGGCCGATCTTCGGGCTGCTCTTCCCTCCTTGGCGGTTCAGGTTGCGGCAGGGCCCTTGGCCGATCCTCTCTGCCTTCAGGTCGGCGTCGAATGAACCTGTCGAGCCGACCTCGTCTGATGAGCTCCTCGATCTCATCCCAGAGTTGAATGCACTCCTCTGTATCGTGGCCGTGGTCACGATGGTAGAGGCAGAACTTGTTAGGATTGTGCTTTCCAGGGTGTGTGCGCATCCTTTCCGGCCTTGGCAGCTGCTCCCTGACCTCCATCAGCACTTGGGTTTTCGAGGCATTGAGGGGGGTATAGTTGCGGAATCTTCCCGGTGGAGAACCCCGCCGAACTCTGCGGTCCGGACTTCTCTGCCTACATACCCGGGGAGGAGTATGGACACGCTTGTGCCCGAGAGGAGTTCGAGAACGTGGTCGAGCTTCTCTCGGCCCTTTTTCGACTGCGGGCTCTTACTCGAGTCTCCCGCCTGCCGCTCTCTCGCAGTCTCCTCATCCTTCATTTTGAAGGCTTCTTCTGCTCGGACGTACCCTTCGGCCCGAGCCAACAGATCAGCAAAATCTCTGGGGTACTTCTTCTCCAGGAAGAACAAAAGGTCATTCTTCTGAAGGCCGCCCTTCGGAGCGGCCATCGCTACCGACTGGTCCAAGTTTCGGACCCCCAGCGCAGCGACATTGAAACGGTTGATGTAGGCCCGAATGGACTCCCCCTCCCTCTGCATGATATTGATGAGGGACTCCGAACCCTTCCAGGGGCGTCGGCTGCTGACAAAATGGGCCACAAATTGGTGGCTCATCTGATCGAAGGAAAAGATGGTACCCGGCTTCAGCATCGAGTACCAGTTTCTCACCGCTCCCTTCAAGGTGGATGGGAAGGCTCGGCATAGAATGGCGTCGGGTGCGTCATGAAGCAGCATCATCGTCCGGAAGGCCTCCAGGTGATCAACCGGGTCCGAAGTCCCGTCGTAGGTTTCAAATTGGGGGAGTTTGAAGTTTGGCGGGATCGGTTCCTGCATGATCATTTGAGAAAAGGGAGGGTCAGTACAAATATCCTCACCATAAGCGGGGGGAGTATGGCGGAGTTCTTCGATCCGTCGGTTCATCTCCTGGAGCCTTCGATCCAGAAAATTCTCTCGACTACGGGTCTCAAGGGTCCTCTGGCAGAATGGGGGTAGAGATCTTCCAGGGGTGGAATTGTGATCCGACTGAGGGCTCTCCACCCTCGGATTCGTCTTTCCGGGAAAGACGGGGCTGCTGGCCCAAGTGGCCCGCCCTACTGCCAGATTCTGGTGTTTTGGTGACGCTCTTTCCAGGCGCATTGATGCCTGCGGCTGCTGCTGCTGCTGTATGGCCTGCACAGCTTCAGTGAGGCCTCTGACCTGCTGCGCCAGTAGGTCAAATTGCTCCGCACCAACCACCGTTGCCAGAGGAGGAGGAGGAGGCTGGGAAACTGGAGGTGAGGCCGGAGCCTGAGATCTGACCGCGGAGGCCGTGGATCGTCGCGTGGATGCCTTGCGGGGAGGCATCGGGCAAAGACCTAGTGGAGGAAGGAGGAGAGGACGTCGAAAAAGATGCCCGAGGGTGGTCCCGTTGAGTGCTCCTTTAAGAACAAGGGTACTGCGAAGACACAATCCTTCCTCTAGCGCCAATCCTGTTGGTGCAAAAATTCGCCTGCGTCGGAGAAGCTGGAGTCGAGGGAGTCGCGGTCGCCGTCGGGACCTGCAAAAGAAGTCTAAACCGGAGGTGGGGTTGCTCCGGCAAGATCCTCCGACGCTCAAGTTAGTTCTCTGCCTCAACAAGAATGGAGTGCTCGAACGAAAATTTTAGCAGAGTTTCTAGGTAAAAATGAGAGCTTAGAGAATAACGTATCTGGGGTCCCTCTTTTTATAGGCGGAGGGAGCAACAGACTGATAGCGATATTTGTAACCGTCCAGCAGTGGGCTGCCCACGGTCAGGAGGAGTTTGTTGTGAAGAGTAGTGGAGTGGAATCGTGGCTATCTCCGGGACATGCCACGTGGAGTCTGTCGCGGGGGGTGGAGCGGCATCCATTATCGCGACTTGCCAGAGGATGGAGGAATCGTGTGGTATCCGTCGCAGGAAGTGGAGCAAGATCGTGGCCATTATTGCAGTCTGCCAGGGAGTGATGGAGCCGCCCGAAATCCATCGCAGAAAGTGGAGCAGAGTCGTGGCCGTTGCTGTGGCCTGCTAGAGGGTCCAGGCCTATCGGCCGAAGTCCGGCTGGAGTGTCAGGCGGAGAGGGGTGGCTAGTTGCCCGTCTGAGAGGAGCTCGGAGTCCGACTCTCGTGGGAGTTCGGACGAAGTCTTCCTTCAGTTGAAGTCGGGGATGAGGTTCGGCTCCCGCGGGAGTCCGGACGAAGTCTTCCCGCAGCTGGAGTCGGAGACGAGATCTGGCTCCCGTCGGAGCCCGGGCGAAGTCTACCTACAATCAAAGTCAGGGGCGAAGTCCGGCTCCCTTAGGAGTCCGGACGAAGTTTACCAGCAGTCGGGGTCGAGGACGGAGCCCGGCTCCCGTCGGAGTCCGGGCGAAGCCTTCCAGCAGTCGAGGTCGGGGACGAAGTCCGGGCGGAGTCTTCCCGCAGCTGGAGTCGGAGACGAGATCTGGCTCCCGTAGGAGCCCGGGCGAAGTCCACCTACAATCAAAGTCAGGGGCGAAATCCGGCTCCCTTAGGAGTCCAAACGAAGTTTACCAGCAGTCGGGGTCGAGGACGGAGCTCGGCTCCTGTAGGAGTCCGGGCGAAGCCTTCCAGCAGTCGAGGTCGGGGACGAAGTCCGGACGGAGTCTTCCTTCGATCGGAGTCGGAGACGAGATCCGACTCCCGTAGGAGTCCGGGCTGAGTCTTCCTGCAATGGGAGTTGTGGGTGAAGTTCGGCTCCCGTAGGAGTCCGGACGAAGTTTACCTGTAAGTGAAATCATGGGCGGAGCCCGGCTCCCGTAGGAGTCCGGGCGAAGTCTGCCTGCAGCCGGAGTCGGGAATGAGGTCCGGCTCCCGTAGGAGTCCGGGCGGAGTCTTCCCGCAGCTGGAGCTGGAGACGAGATCTGGCTCCCGTGGGAGTCCGGGCAGAGTCTTCCCGCAGCTGGAGTTGGAGATGAGATCTGGCTCCCGTAGGAGCCCGGACGAAGTCCACCTGCAATCAAAGTCAGGGGCGAAGTCCGGCTCCCTTAGGAGTCCGGACGAAGTTTACCAGCAGTCGGGGTCGAGGACGGAACCCGGCTCCCGTAGGAGTCCGGGCGAAGCCTTCCCGCAGTCGAGGTCGGGGATAAAGTCCGGACGGAGTGTCCCTTCGGCCGGAGTCGGAGAAGAGATCCGACTCCCGTAGGAGTCCGGACTGAGTCTTCCTGCAATTGGAGTTGTGGGTGACGTCCGGCTCCCGTAGGAGTCCGGACGAAGTTTACCTATAAGCGAAGTCGTTGGCGAAGCTCGGCTCCCATAGGAGTCCGGACGAAGTCCGCCTGCAGCCGGAGTCGGGAACGAGGTCCGGCTCCCGTAGGAGTCCGGACGGAGTCTTCCCACAGCTGGAGCTGGAGACGAGATCTGGCTCTCGTAGGAGCCTGGGCGAAGTCCACCTGCAATCAAAGTCAGGGGTGAAGTTCGGCTCCCTTAGGAGTCCGGACGAAGTTTACCAGCAGTCGGGGTCGAGGATGGAGCCCGGCTCCCGTAGGAGTCCGGGCGAAGCCTTCCAGCAGTCGAGGTCGGGGACGAAGTCCGGACGGAGTCTTCCTTCGGCCGGAGTCAGAGACGAGATCCGGCTCCCGCATGAGTCCGGACTGAGTCTTCCTGCAATTGAAATTGTGGGTGAAGTCTGGCTCCCGTAGGAGTCCGGACGAAGTTTACCTGTAAGTGAAGTCGTGGGCGGAGCCCGGCTCCCGTAGGAGTCTGAGCGAAGTCCGCCTGCAGCCGAAGTCGAGAACGAGGTCCGACTCCCGTAGGAGTCCGGATGAAATCTGGTAGTTGTAGGAATCTACCGTTGGAGAAGTTCAGCCATTGACGAAGTCCGGGGTAGTTCGGATTGGAGTTGAACCTGGCTGGAAGAAGTCTGGAAGGGATTCGGGGAACAGCTGATAGTCGTAGAAAGTCGGCTGGCGGCGGAGCTCAGTGAGCACTTGGGGCGGCTTAATAGATGACTGGAGGAACTCATGTTGAAGGAGCTCGGGTGGTGCAGTGGGAGTTCGTCCGTCGGGGGAATTCAGTCAGCACTGTGGGAATCCGGCTATTGGAGAAGTCCGGAGAGATACCATCTGCGGTCGAAAGCTGGAGGAGTCCTGGGAGGGTCAATCCTGTCAAGAACTTCGACTGAGGGTATTTTATACCCAACAAAAGGCATTGTAGTCTTCAAATTTCAGCTCAACATCTGTGTCTTTGAGTGATCTTAAAAACCTGTGGTTGAGAGTGGGTTTAACATAATTAAATTGGATGGTGATTTCAGAAGTCGAGGTGATATAAAATCATAGCTACATAAGATTGGTGGGGTGTAACCAAACACGATAATCTCGTGTCCATCATCCACATCACTATTGATTTTGGGATCATCATCCTATATCAAACGCCACCATTGGTGCTTGCGCTACACATTTAACCTCAACTGAAAAATATGAAAGGTTTATACATTATAGGTTTCTATATACGCGGCACTGTAGTGGAGGGACGGTGCCGAGAATATTTCTTTCTGCTTCTACGCTCGAGGTCTTGTCCGTCATCTCTTGATGTTTATCCCCTGGCCTACATGTGGTGGTCTATCCTGGTTGCTCCCCTTGGACTGGTATTGTGGACTGTTTTTAATGGAGCAAAGTGATTGGTGGGAGGCATCTGAGTGACCTTTTTAAGGTAATGGAATGGGGAATAAGCTGGAGCCCACCGTAGAGAGGAAAATAGATTACATCGTATCACCTGTTAAAAGAATATGGCACCTAGCACTACAAGGGATCAGAATACACAGGGGATCAAAGTGGGTCAAAAACTGCAAAAGAGGCATATTCAAAACAAAAACGCCTCACACCCTGCTTCTTTTTTGTTCCTCGCAGGTGTAGCAGACTTCCAAGCAGAAAGTATAGGGGAACGGATCATAAGCTGAACCGCCAAATTCGACCGAGGGCTGCAACCGAACGGTTTCAAGCTATTAGGCAACGCCTTTGGCACTTGTTGGAGGAGATTCTTGGATGGACTTTTAGTCTACCACATGTGCTATAGATAAAGTCAAAAAAAAAATACCACAACTGCATACGGTGGTATGTTGAGCGGTTAAACAACGGAGTGTTCAAGTGGTTACAAGGTTAAATGGTAGTATATATGTTGAAATGGTTACAAAATTTTTAAATTCAAAACGTTAATGTGGTATCTTTTTATTAATTTTATGTACAGCACATGGGATAGGCTAGCCTACCTAAGAATTTTCCCTTGTTGGGATCTTCATGCAGTAAATAAAAGTCTGCCAACTTTCTGTATAAAAGAAAAAGGAAAAAAAATCCGAAACCTTCACCGTGTCATAATAGCAAGTGCAGTCAAATAATCAGCTATCATTTGTGGTCACCTTTGTAATCGAATTAAGCCTCGTACAAACGGTTTCAAGGAGGAAGAAAACCATTTCAGTAATTTTCACCTTTCCCCCTTGAAAAGAATTCAGTGTACTAATTTAGCTAACGCGCGGAATAATCTTGACACTTGGTGTTAACTTAGCTGCTTGGATCCCATTCCCAGGTCCAGGTGCAGAGGACTCGGGTTTGAAACTCGGTGGTAGGCACGCTCATTATATTCCCAAACAAAAAAGAGAGAAGGGACGAGTGGGGGACAGCTGGTTGGTCAGTTTTGCTTAGGAACAAAGAAATTGCTGGTTCACACATTATACCACAAAATACTACCACTTTTCTTTGAAGAGCCAATCAGTTGACTGATTTACTCCCCAAAAACATGCAAAATATAAATATATAGATTCATGAGTTAGAGCCTAAAAACATGCAAAATATGTATAGATTCATGAGTTCGGAGCATTTGTAGCAAAATTGGATGCATGTTCCAACTTATTGTCTATTAATTTTTCATGCAAGTGATAAGAGCTAGTTTGTGAATTGCCCTTAATATGTCAGGGAACCAACCGCAGCCAACATGACAGACGGAGTCCATCATGAAGCCTCTGACCAACCAGTCAAAACCTATCATATGGTGTAACACCCGGCCCATTTGGTTTAGGAACCAGATCTAGGGTTTCAGGGTTAGATCTTGAAACTTTTTCAAGATCATACAGCGGAAGACTAAAATAAATCAAAATTTATTTTCTAAAACCAGAGAATCCCTGGATCTAAGATCCTATTACATGATTATTACATAGCATTAAATCAGAAATTAAAATATATAAATATAGCATGAACTACATGTTGATCATATCAACATATTTTTATACCACATCTAATGTATGTATTAAACAATAGATCAGATCTATTACCTTGCAAGTTAGACGCTCTAACCTTGCTGATCCGGGCTTAAGGATGATGTTGCAAGCCGCACACGCGTCCGACCTCTAGGAGTCGTCCACACGAGCCCACGAATCTCGATCAGAAGTCCTGCTTCAGAAAATCAGCACAATATGCTAGTATTGCACTGATCCTTCTTTGATGGTTGATCAGGTGTCTCCTTCTTCTTGATTTGGACTCTTCCAAAGATGGAAAGTAGAATGAGGAGTTTCAGATCTGAGACACTCTCAGGAAATTCAAGATGGAGGGAGGAAAGATATGAAAACTAAAAAATCCTAGAAGAAGACCCTCTTCTTCTTTACGTTTTTCTCTCTAGACACTCTAACTTGCGTCTTTTACAAAGGTCTCTCAAATCTCTGTCTTCTCCTAAAATTTCATGAAGAAACTCGTCTTATATAGAGAGATATGATAGAGTCCTTGTCTAGGTCAAACACCTAGTCAAGGCTTATCCAAACATGGCAAGTTAAGGGGCGCCCAACTCTTGAGCACCTCCTCCATATTTTTATGCATGGATCACCAGCAAAGGGTACACAATGTAAACCCTAAAAGCCATGAAAATTTTAAAAAAAAATTGGATAAATTCGGTGCAAAATTGAAAGAGTTTTGGATTTCTAAAACTCTATCTCATAGAATTCGAAATCCAAACTTATTCCTTTTTGATTTGATCCAAACCACCTTCCATGTAAGAAAGAAGAGAGGAAACCTTTTGTGAACGTGGGAGAGACCTGGGAGAGGGCTTTTGTCACACAAAATAAATGGAGATTGACGTTGAATAAGAGAGAGGGTGTGGGGAAGGCTTATGTGGCGCAAGGTGGAATCCTAGTCTTACTAGGATTCTATCTCATGACTTGTTTTAATTTGGTTTTTCAAACCAAATCAAACCAAAATTAGATCAACCTAATTAAAATAGGTCTTAACCCAATTAAGAACCTAATTTAATCAGATTAAATTAAATTTAAATCTGATTTAATTTTTTAATCAAATTAGAAATTAGATTGACCCAAGTCCTAGTTGAACTAGGACTAGTTTTTTTCTTGCACTTGGCTTATCCAATAAACCAATTGAACTTGATCCAATCAAGCCCAAACCAAATCTAATTAAATCATATTTAATTAGACTTAATCTCAGCCCATTGGCTTAATCAAATTAAGCAATTAGCAATCGAATTGTTAATCGATCCTCCTGCAACACTTGCACTGGGTTAAATGTCAATCGTATTGATCATTTAACCCTAGAATAATTCTTAATCGTTGATCAACCATCCGATCGGATTATGAACTCTAATGTGTGTGATCTCATAGGTCCGAACCTAAGCCGGTAGCATAGGAATAAATTTCTATACCAATCGAAGTGACCATCTAGTAATGGTACCCGACGACCGGATAGGTCGAATGTGTAGAACAACATCCTTAGAACCCATGCGGATATAGTTTTCATATAATTCATCCCCTTGACCAAAATGATCATAGGACACCCCAGAGTTTAACTGTCAACTCTGATCAGGTTGTTTACATTGTATTTCAAAATATCAAATCCATCTGATGGATTACCCTGGCCAAGGTTTTGCTAAATTGAAATACAGCGACTCATTCTTCTCCAACTCTTGGAGTGGTCAATCCCATCTCGATCACACTCTGACTTCGCAAGTACTTGACTGTGCCCAGAAGCCTTCCGTCCCTGAATTAGAAATTCAGTTAGTCCAGTACCAAAGCACAGTGAGTTGCTTGCAAGTCACTAAGGCGATCTCAGGTCTAAGGGACACTTATACCTATATCCCATCAAAGACATTCTCGACAGCAGAATGCTCTGGAGTTGGTCACGTTCAATGACGATGTACCCTTACATCTCATCTGTATGCCATACCAGTGTCTCCACACTCTTTGGTTAAGAGGACAACCAACCCATATGGCCTACAGCGACCTATGCTCGATAGAAGCTGTCGTCCTTATTAACAGTCTATCATTTGGTCGTGAACAATTTTAAGGACTAATCGATAAATCCTTTCTTTATCGAATCTAAATAGTCCTAAGGACTTCATCATAACAACGGAGTTCATTAGAAGATGAAAGCTTATGATGAAGATGTCAAATATATTTTATTTATTAATAAATCAATTACAATACTTGGTTGCTCAACCGTCAACAGTTTGACGATTGACTTTTTGGGACACATTTCCCAACATTTGGGCCTTGGACCAAGCCCAAAAGCCCATACAAAAAAAAAAGGAAAATGGGAAGAAGACTTGGAGTCTTCTTCTCTGATGAATCTCGATCGGAAAAGGATTCTAGAACTCTTGAAACTCTAGGACCCTCTATAAATAAGCCTCCCCTCTCCCTCTTGAGCCTCCATTGGCGATCGTTGAGCTCAAATTCCTCTCTGTTTTTCTTGGAAGTTGCGGCACTCACTTCTTGTGTTCGTCGGAAATCAATAGTCGAAGAGGCCATCAGAGTTCAGGTAAGGGTTCAATCTTTCTTTCTCTCCCTCTTTTCTTTCTTCCCATAATTTTAGACTCCTCGCCGACCGTCGGGATCGCCAAAAATTCCATGAAATATGAAATTCCTGTTCGGCCGGAATCTTTTCCTCTCTTTTTCGGCCACCGGTGCCGTCGGTTGCGGCGTCTCATCCCCGAGACTGAACCCTCATCTCTCTCTCTCTCTTCCCTTGAGTGCTGGGCCACCAGCGATCGATCAATGGTCGGAAATCATGAAGAAAGGGGATGGATCCCCTGTTTTTCGAGAAATATATATAAAAAGACTTTGTCGACCAAACCTTACTGTTGGCTGGCCTTGTTCCGTTGCCGTCGACCGAACACCACCCACCTCGTCAGAGCCTGGGTCACTGGGGGGGACCTCGTCGGTCTTCCCCTATTTCGGCCCATGAGAGGGTCGTGGGAAGAAGAAGGAAGAGAAAAAGAAAAATAAAAAAAAAAGAAAAAAAAAGAAAAAGAAAAGAAAAGAAAAGAAAAAAAAAGATTGAATTTTCTCTCTCTCCTCTTTCTCCTTTCTCTCTTTTTTCTCTCTCCTCTCTCTACTTTCTCTCTTCAGTTTCTCTCTCTAGATTCTCTCTATTTTCTCTCTCTACATCTTTCTCTCTCTTTATGAATTTTGTCTCTCTAGGATCATTCTCTCTCTTTGATTGCATCACAGATCCTAGGATAAACTTGAGATGAAAATAAGATGATCTGAGATTGCTCCGAAATTCGTGCAGTAGATCTGATCCCAGCCCGATCCTATTTGAAATTTATAATATTTGATTCATATTGAGTCACCCTGATATGACCTCTGATGATCTAGACCATGATTGCCTCATCTGAAGAATATGAAGATTCTCTCTTCACTTTCTCTCTCTAGAATTTTCTCTCTCTTCATGAATTTTCTCTCTCTAAAAGTCTTATGGATCAGTGGAGGATCAGATACTTAGACAAATCTTAATTTTGGTTAATCCTAGGAGAGGTCCTGGATTTGTGTTATTAGGATCGATTATCGGATAATTTTCTCCATATATGATTTTTATATTTGATCAGGATCATGAAGAGATATGATTGTTTGCGTAAAATGTCAAGGAGAATATCTTATTTTCAAAATTCATAAATCGAAGAAGAACATTAATTTCTGTATTTGGATCAGTCACCGATAAAGGTAAGAATCTCTGTACATGATCACTATTATATATATGCTATTTTACTGTTGGTCTTGCATTATTGGTTTTACATCGTCGGATTTGAGATCGATGAATTTATTATATCTGAGATACTGTTATTTGATTTTGAGCATGAGTATGTTATGTCAATATATATGTATCAGAGATTCATGGCATGATTATATGGATATGACATATCTAAATTGATCATAATGCAAATCGGAATTGATTTGATGAAATCAACACATAATGATTAAATAAAAAGAAAGAGATATATGATATGGACTAGCCTTGTCATGTGGAACAGCCGGCCAGAAACTTATGCCTGGGACAGTCCCCACTGGCTTACAGATGGATCAACCGACCAAGAGCTTATGCTTGGGACAGCCCGCCAAGAGCTTATACCTGGGACAGCCTCTCACGGACTTTCGTACGTGAGACAGTCGGTCAGGGGCTCATCTTGGGACAACCTTGAAAGGCTTTTAAGTGGAAAGTGATTCGGATGATGATTGAGGTATAGATTTGGTTAGTCCAAAGCCAGAAAGAAAATGTTAAAAATCACGTGATTATGAAAAGAGAAATGAAAGATAAGACATGAAATAATTGTTGAACAAAAGTATTTTATCTGTTAACATATGATGATGTATCTATTTTAACAAGACAGAAAATTTATGGATGTTTGCATTATTCTGGACATTGAACATCAAATTTTATATTTTATTATTTATTTTTATTTTTAGATTATATTATTATATTAGTGTGATATGAAAATTCTTATTAGGCTGTAAAGCTCACACCCCTTCATCTTTCTTTTTCTTCTCAGAGTTACAGGATGTTTATGATTGACTATGGCTTGGACTTACGGGTGAGCAGATGAATAGATAGAGTGTCACAGTACCTGATCAGAGGATTAAAGAAATTTAATTTATAATTATGCAAGGTTTTATGAATTATTGTTGAAATTAATTGTTATGGATGTTAAGATTGTAATGATTTATTTTGACTTTGCATATTCTTTAGGACTTGCTCTAAAGAATGTGCGGCCATCATGTATCCGATCCGAATGTTGGGTTCGAGATGTGATATATGGCTAACTCCAAAGATGCATAGAGAATCCTTCAAATTTCAAACTCTTCCACCAACCAGCGACAGCTCGATCACAATCGCAGATGGTTTCCATAACCAAATGACAAACAAGCAAGATATGCGGATGAAATACCCAAGCATGATCCTCAGAACACGCAATCAGTTACTAAAAACGGCCGATCCGCACCTCTGAATTCCTTGACGGCGGGCACCAACCATTGCCTATATAAACTAATCTAGGACCCTCCAGATAGTTGCTCTCCAGCCCTTTTCTATTTTTAGGTTGCTGCTCCGCCACTTTGATATATAATACCTTTACTGTTCCTTGAGAGTCCGTCTGATTTAGATGATGAGGAGCCTAGTCGAATGCTCTCCAACAAGAGGATTTCTTTGTTTTTACCGTTTCAACTCGGATCTGACGTCAGAACGAAGTTTCAACATCATCTTGGAAGCGACCACCATTGAGGCCATCATCAACCGACTACAATATTCACCATATCGCCATCTCAAAAACACATCATGATCTTTGTTCGACCTTCATGATAAGTGGAGCCGACCATCTGAGAACTCCAATAGTTCAGCCAGCTCTGCTTCTTGATTGGGCCAATTTTCAGTGGCAATGACCCTCAATTCACAAGCGACAACGATGGCATGCTTGTAACACCGGTCGTTGAGCCTCTCATGCTATTTTTTGCTTTGATATGTTGGTAGCTAAGGTTTGGAAGAGCCTGGTACGGCAAAGATGGGGAACGGAAAGGAGTGACCCATTTCTTTAGATCATGTGCACCTTTACATTTCTTCGGATCATGAGGATCATCAAGGTTGAACTTTAGAAAGTGAGGATTTGGAGTGACCCCCTTGAGAAGCCGAAATGGAAGAAAGGCACGTTGTTGGGAATGTGTAAATATAAATTTATTTCTGGTGACAGTCAATTATGATTCAATTGAACTAATAATTATAATTTATTATCAAATTAATATTTAAATTAATTAAAAATTTAAAAAAAAATAAAAAAATAATTTGTTCGGAGATGTGCTCTATCCTGAGATAATTTTCGATTCTTATGCGGAATCAATTTTGAAAACTTCACTTCAAGATACAATTGGATACCTCTCTCATGGACATGACCGTAAAGATCGGATCATAGAGTTTCAATCCAATAGTTAAAAAAATGATAAAAAAGTAAAAAAATAGCTCAAAAAAAAACTTGGCATAAAAGTATTTAGAAGAGAACAGAAGAGCTTAAAAGAAGAAAGAGTAAATTGTTTCTTATTTCATCCAAGCCCTATTAAGGATCCAATTTATAGGCTCAAGAACAAGTAGTTTGGTTTAATCTAATAACATAAGAATTAAATGAAAATATTTAATTGACAAACAGACAAAAAATTAAATTAGATGATTATTCTGCCAATGGATAAAAAATATTAATCTGATGATTAATGTTAAGCAACATTAATCATGTTAATCTCCAAATAAATAAGAAAAATGATCATGTTCATTAAAAGAAAAAATAAACAGAGTAAAATAAAATATAGGATGTAGGCTCCGCCACATGTGCGCATGAGCCGTGCCGCACGCATACGTGGTGCGGCCAAAAATTTCTAAGGTTTTGACAAAGCCTAAGAGAAACGTTTTTATTAAATATATCCTTTCTCAAGTTTTCACTTATGCAACGTGGGACTAAACAAATTTAAAATTGATTGATGGAAAAAATTTTATATTTTCTAATTTTCTCCAAAACTCCAACGCAAGCTGCCTTGTAATGTAATGTCCCAGTCAGCTATCCTTTGAAGCCGCTGTGCGCAGGAACAGCGGCTTGACAAAAGCTGTCGAAGCGCTCCTCGGAGATTCTAACCACCACTCAGGAAAGGCTTACCATTAAAAACTAGGTTGTTGAGAGAATTCAGATCAAAGGATCCCATAGAACATTAGACATGACGGTTGATTGTTGAGTACGGGATCAAAATTTCCATGGTGTCCAAATGAAGTTTATTCAATCAATGCAGAAACATCAGCAGGTGGAGACTTCCAAAATAATCACCGATAGTTGGTGGCAGAGCACATGGAAAGAAGCACGAATGGTGGTCACTAATTTCCCAAGCATATGTGCCTTCCATTGTAGTGGCCTCCCCTGCTGAAGCTTTCCCATCAGAGTATAGTGAACTGTGTATCAACGGTGAGGCAGTTAGACTTGAGTCACCATGCTACAGGCGTTCTTTCTACCACACACTCCATCAATCATCTGCTTCAGCGCTTGCCAAGATGATCCACCGTCCATCGCCATCCTAGCCGCCTCTGCCAAGCTCTTCACGTTCTCCGCTGCCTCCTTCCCTTTCTCTCCGAGCATCAACTCCCTCACCATCCGCTCCACATCCTCCCTCCTCACCAACCCATCGCGAGTGCCATCGCTCGCCCGAATCCTCAATCCAATCCTCAGCTCATCCGCCACAAACTTGGCATTGGTGGGTTGCTCGGCTATCATGGGCCACGCCAAGAGGGGCACGCCGGCACTAATCCCCTCAAGTACCGAGTTCCACCCGCAGTGGCTCACGAACCCTCCGACGCTCTCGTGCCTCAGAATCTCCAGTTGGTCCACCCACTCCCTCACCACCCTCCCCCTCTCGGCCACCCTCTCCTCGAACCCTTCTCCCAGATCCACCCCCTTGGCCCGAACCACCCACAAAAAGTCCAGACCGGACCGCTCCAACCCGGCCGCGAGCTCCTTCAACTGCGGCACGGATATCTCCGCTTGAGACCCGAACGCGCCGTACACCACCGGGCGGTTCATGGCGGATCTAGAGTCCAGCCATTTCATCCACCCGGGGCGCCGGTCGGCCGATTCGGCCTCCGGCCGGGCCAGGCAGAGCGGTCCGATGCACCAAACTTTGGGTCCGATTTTGTCGTTCCAGTGGTCAACGTAGGCCGGCTCCAGTTCGTAGAAGCTATTCGCAACAATTCCATGGCTCTCGTTTGTGGCTTTCGTTACCTCTATGTCAAACACGTATATTGGATGCCGCGGGTTGGGGTCATCGAAGGGCTTGCCCAAATCCGCTTTGGTGAGCCGGAGGTGTGGGAAGCCGGGGACCATGAAGGGCTGGTGATCGTTGTCGAGACCAGTTTGCGGTGTGTCTCGGGCACAGATGGTTTTGATGAGCATGGCAAAGAACGCCATCCTTGGAATCCCAAGTTTTAAGGCCGACTCGTTGGTCCATGGAAGGAAGGAATCGGAGATCAGGAGGCTGATAGCTGGAAGGTTCGCAAGGGCTTCCTCGAAGTGCGGCTTGAGTAGCCTCAGAGCATCAATGAAAGGCATGAGGAGGCACGTATCGGGAAGGCGATCGGTGCTCTCGATGCGGGGGGGCAGGCCCGGGACGTTCCCCGGGAAGGGGAGCTCGACGATGGATGCATTGGTGCCGGCGAGGGAGTCGCGAATGAAGGGAGCGTTGAGAGGGGTGGTGGAAAAGGTGAGGTAGCGAGGCGGCGGCGGCTGAGTAGGTGGACTAGATGGATGAGAGGGATGGTGTGGCCTTTGGACATGAAGGGAAAGATCGCTATGTGAGGGAGGATTGAAGAAGAAATTGATGCCATGTTTCATTTCCTTAGACGGCGCAAGTAGTGCAGAAGGCTTAACAATTTATGCACCATGAAATTAAGGAACTTCACCAACGTGAGCCCATTCGGCGACGGATGGTACCTACCAATAAAAATAAAAATAAAAAATAAAAGGAAAAAAAAAAATCTCTCAAGCCAAGCTCTAAAATGCCACCGTAAGTTCTCGCATGTGCTAGGTGGTATCCAGTAAAGAGAGAACATGATTCCAGGAAAAAGAGAGAAGAAAAGAGAAAGAGAAAGAGAACACGATTCGTGATGGTTGTATAAATCTAGGGCGCCCTCTCCTGCATGTCCGGAGTTTCTTTTCATTGGGCGAAATATATGTGGTCGTTCTCTGATCGATAATTCAGCATGTATAAAAGTCCCAGCTTGATGCTATCAGAACCGCAACCCTCGTCAGCAGGAAGAAAAGAAAAAATCCTCAGAGATATTTGTTCCTCCCGCGGATTCGAGGTAGAGGTTTTGGGTTGATATGACCTAGGCTGCCTAATTCACGATCCAACAAGTATTCCAGCTCAATCATGCTCGGTTACCCAAATAGGCTCTCATGTGATCGGAAATACTATCCGATCCTCCGTATGATTTTTAATAAAATCATATATAGAGAGGTTTGATTATATAGAAGCAACTTTTATCTTCCCATTTTTTTTATCTCTTTCCCCTTATCTCTTTTGTGAAGTCATGGTGATGAGAAGAGACGGGGAATGCTTGTTGGTAGGTTCAAACAATACAAATTCTCTCCTTGTATGTCAACAGCGAGAACAACAAGTGGAAGGATTGGAAAAATAATTATCGGGACAATAGAAAGACTTTTGAATGCAAGAAATCTAGAAGAAATATGTCCAACTTGTTTGGGATATGGGTATCAAACTTGAATGTGAAAATTCTTTTAGAAAAAAACCATGAATGCGAAAACGGCTGCATTATGGAATTAAGAATGGTTTTTGATTTTGAGGTTGGGAATTTGGCTGAGTTGTGCGAGCAGTGTGGATTGATCAGTATAAATTAGCCCGGGACCTTGTTGCAATATTTGATCATGTCGGTGGTGTTATGTCATGCATTTGAACCTTCTGAATTTTGATGTAGAGTAGTTGCATAGGGTTGCACCGAGATATGCAAACAGGTTGGTCCATGATCTTGATTAAAGTTTATAATGTTTGAGCTACATTGTTAGACGAGACATTTTTTCTGCACCGCGGGCGGGGCAGCTCGGCGCGCACCACCCGCGGTGATTGGTCGGCGCGGGGACCCAAGCATCGGCCCCAAAAAAAAATTTTTTTTTTTTTCTTCAAACCCGTCTGCTGACTAATCACCGCAGGCGGTGAATCCGAGCTGCACCGCCCGTGGTGCAGAGAGAATTTCTCTTGTTAGACTAGGCTTACTGGAAGTTCCGGATATCCTCGGCTCAAATTCAGCCCATTTTGAGACCCATTAATGTCCCTTCCATAACGGACACTGGTAGCTCAAGAATAGATGCTGGTTATCTTTTGCACCAAAGGATGATTGATCCTTTTTCGCAGCGTGAGCTGTTGGATTATACTTTTTATAGTTTTCAAAGCACTACATTCTTCTCGTAGTTTATGTTGCCGGATAGGAGGTAAAGGTTGGAGAGCTTTGAAAGCTGTATAAAGTACCTGTAGTTCTAGGGGATGGAGAGATAGAAAGAAGCCCAGCCCAACTTAGCAAAGAATGGGCTTTAAGCTGCCCTATGCCACTATGACGATTTTTATTTTTCATTTTTAATCTCCATTATTTGCTAACTTATTGTGTAATGATTAATAAAGATCGTTATTTGTATTTTTTTTCATTTCACAAAATTCCAATTCAAGGCTAAGGTAGGTAAATAGAAGTCATTATTTGCACTATAACGATAAACATTACATATTGGAGGGAATTAGAAAGCACATTATTAAAAGAAGTCAATGTTTCGAAACCTTGACGAGTACTTTAACTTTTCATTTGGTCACACATGACTTTCAAGACATGGCAGCCCAGCGTCACAAAGTTGAATGTTTCTTGGGACCGTTAGGGGCATCAGTTTTCACAGGGAGGCAAAAGAACCCTTCTTCCTAATTCATATTGCGCTTAATTAAGAAGCATTACTCCGCGACGGAACCTCGAGAAAGTGAAAAGATTTTAATTCCCGGTTTTAATACAGGATTCCTAGCTGCTAACGTCTGCTCTAGATCAGAATAAACTAAATTAACCAGTAGTCACAATTTAATATAGTTTCACCAGTATATTAATAGAATATGGTCGAAGTATAGAAATACTAATATGAACCCTATCAAGACTTTATCTTGGTAATGAAGAAAAATATAGATTATATTTGAATTTTTTGGTAACTACTTTGAAAATATTCTGAGATGCCCACGAAATGCATATGAAAATTTTGCCAAGCCTACAACTACCGATTTGGCAACACCACAAATAAACGAACTTGTGATATTCAGAAATAAATCATCGGATTGCACCAATCCTTCCTTGCCACCTAGTAAAAGAATCATTTGTGTATACTTCGTACAACCTGCATTGTATTATATTGTTTAATTTGGTAAGATTATTTGTTCGAATTCTAATTGCATCCGTATGGTCTCGGTGGGCATGCAAAATTTTTGAAAAGTTCCAATAGGCTCATTACTTAATATATTTTTCAAGTGGAAGGAGATCGGTCTTTCATCGATCTTTCATCTCTGATCAAATAAACCTGTGTACTTCTTTTTTTTCTTTTTCTGGAGCAATAGTAGAGGAAGTGAGATACTTCTTCCAATTCTATTAATCATAAAAATATATATATATATATTAAAAAGATAAAGTGGTCAAGTTACAAGGAGAATCTATAGCAAATTAAATAAGGAGAAATAAGAAGAAGAAGATTATTGTATAGTTAGACAATTCAAAAAAGAAAAAGATAAATTAAATTTTTAAAAATTTAAATAAATATATATAAATTTTTCAAACAGACTAAGTTAGATACCGTGAATGTGCATCCAATGCAATATATAGTAGTAAAATTAAATGAATGAAAGCTAAATAAGAATATAAAGCAAGTAGAGACAACCACACCACACAAACATAAAAAAATTTATAATGGTTTAGTGTATATTCAGCACCTACGTCTACTCCTCAAACTTCACTTGAAAATTTCTACTATAATCTTTTGATTACAGTATGTTTGTTTTAGCCAGAATCACAAACAAATCCAATTGGTTCTCTGGATTCATTGATCAAAATCTACACTAATTATTTTTAAGATTCACGATCAATCCAGTTAGTGTTTCAAGATCATCAATTAAAATCTACATCGATTATTTTTTAGATTTATAATTAATCTAATTAATTTATAGGATAAAAAAAAAAACAAAACTGCCGTGGACCTGTAATATAACTCCATAGAATGATTTATTCTTGGGGAGCTTCCCGATAGATACATCAATAAATCTCGATGGCCCAAGAAAGGAAAGCACGAGCGCTGCAAGAAAAGCGAAGCGAAGTGCTAGACCTTTCTGAGGGTGGGGGTGTGATCGCGAATGACAACACGTTGGAAAGGATCAATCATTACTCCATCGGATGCTCCCTGTTAGGATATATCGACTGACCCTGATGTCGACTCATCGATGAACCCCGACGTCGATCCATCCTGGAGATGGACCGACCGATTTTGCCCATCTGACGACGGACGACACCGACAGTAACTACCGATGATGTCCGACCCGAGCATATCAGCCAAACAGGCCAACACTGTCTCCGATCACTTGGAAGCCGACCCTACATCACCGACTCCCTGTCGGATGGGACATCACCGACTCCCTGTCGGGTTGGACAACCGACGTCCGACTTCTACAGCCCCTTTTAGACGCCGATCGTGCTCTCGAGTCACCGCCCGACAGCCAAATCCCGATATATAGTCGGTCGGCCCCCTTTCAAAAATGCCGAACGACCGACATGGGCTACAGTCCTGTCAAGGACAGGCCGTGCGACCGCCAGGGGGCGTTGTTCTGTCAGGAACTTGAGGCGCTGTCCTGCCAAAGATGCGAATTAATTCCTAGGACCTGTCAGCCCGTCGACGACATGACAATCCCCGACGATTTGACAACTCTTCAGTTGTCTACATCACCAACGACGGGACCATATCACCTCTTACTATAAAACGGGGTAAGGCAGCAGCTTACGGGGGGAGAACCTCTCTTCCTCTCTCCATTGCTGAGTCCCCTGATTCCTCTCTATTGTTGCCTAGTCTTCTCTCTGACTTGACCGTCGGAGGGTCCCCGTCGGAGGCATCTCCGGTCAGTGTGGACTTCTTTTGCAGGTGCTCGTTTTCCGACGACCAGGCGACGAGGGGATTGGCCGCAACAGGTTTTGGTGCGCCAGGTAGGGGGGCACACGACCTCCACAGAGTTTGAAGAATCTTTCCGAGATGACAAGAACCAGGGCTCAGCGGTCGAGAGCCACCGGATCGGCGAGACACTCTTCCTATCGGGAAGAGGCCTCGCCACCACTCCCCGTGGCGGGGCCTAACTCTCCCCATCCCGTGGTGACCGCGGAGGCGCAGATCGCAGCGATCGTGCGGCAGATGACTGTGTTGATGGATGCGGTCAAAAGCCTTCAACAACCCACTCGTTTGCCGCATTCACCGGCAGAGCAACCGGCGGCGAACCCGATGCCGTCTAGGGGCAGCCGCCGACGCTCGCGTCGATCTCCGTCTCCTCCTCAGGAGCAACTATCCCCGCATTCCCATCGAGAAGGAGAGAGGCCGCCATGACGTGATATCCACCAGTCCCAGCGCCCCTCTCCTTCCCAGCTCGAGCGAGCAAGGAAGGAGAAGCGACCGCGGACACCCTCCACCTCCCTCTCAGATTCATCGAGAGATTCGACTCCTGGAGTCTCCCAACACCGACGGATGGACGACTACGAACGCAGGTTCGAGGAAATCGACTGACGGCTCGTCCAGCTCCAGGTGGACGGTCAGAGGTCTTCGAACGACGTCGACTTCCAGACCGCCCAACCCCTCTCCCGATTCATACTCGACGAGCTGATCCCCAGTCGATTCAAGATGCCACACATGGAGCCTTACGATGGCTCTACCGACCCTGTCGACCATCTAGAGAGCTACAAGGCTCTCATGAAGATCCAAGGGGCGATCGATGCCCTTTTCTGCATCGGCTTCCCTGCCACGCTTCGCAAAGCCACCAGGGCTTGGTACTCCGGCCTTCGCTCTGGGAGTATCCACTCCTTCGGGCAGCTCGAGCATTCTTTCGTGGCCCATTTCAGCATCAGTCGGAAGCTGCCACGAACCTCGGACAGCCTTTTCTTCCTTAAATAAGGAGAAAACGAGACACTTCGACACTTCATGGCATAATTTAACGCAGTCACGCTTGAGGTTCGGGACCTCAACGAAGATATGACTATCTCGGCCATGAAGCGGGGGCTGAGGGGGTCTCGATTCACATACTCCTTAGACAAGACCCTCCCCCGAACATACGCCGAACTGCTGGAGCGCGCGTACAAATATATACGTGCGGATGAAGGAGCCTCCGATCGGTGCCTGACCGAGACCAAAGGCCCGAAAGAAAAGTGAAGGAAAGGTCGAGCCCCTGCCGAGCTTAGCGGGCCTCCAACAGACAAACGGATCTCGCCCCAACGGCAGAGCCCGAGATCCCCCCGACGGTGGAGCCCGAGGCCGATGCATTGCAGGTATGACTCCTATACTCCTCTTTCTGCTCCTCATGCACAGATCTTGATGGAGATCGAAAGAGAAGAATATCTGTGGTGGCCTTCGCCTTTGAAGATAAAGGGCCT
The DNA here is from genome assembly GCF_000442705.2 of Elaeis guineensis. Lineage (NCBI taxonomy): Eukaryota > Viridiplantae > Streptophyta > Magnoliopsida > Arecales > Arecaceae > Elaeis > Elaeis guineensis. The sequence continues at coordinate 156,243,614 of NC_025993.2, read as the reverse complement.
CGATCGATGAAAGTACTGTCGATTCCATCAGGGCCACGATCACAACACGGAGCAGTGCATCCAGCTCAAAGATGAGATTGAGGTCCTCATACGATGAGGGTACCTCGGCAAATTCCAACGAAGCCCGCCGACTCGACCCATCCCCGACCGATGACCCCAACCGACTGAGGAAGTGGCGAACAATCAACCAACGGCCGGGATCATCAACATGATCTCCAAACGAGCGGATCGGGGGACGACTGCTGCAGGAGAGTCGACGAAAAAGCTGCGCCAGGATAATGTAATCACCTTTATGGATGAAGATGCTCGGAGAATCCAAACTCCCCACGATGATGCTGTTGTTGTCTCGGCAATAATAGCTAATTATGATGTAAAAAGAATTCTCATCGATAATGAAAGTTCGATCAATGTTTTGTTCTATTCGACTTTCTCCCGAATGCGACTATCGACTGATCGGCTCAAGAAAGTCTCTACGCCCCTAATAGGTTTCGCTGGAGACGCCGTCGCAGTGGAAGGAGAAATTACCCTCCCTGTGACGGCTGGAATCGAACCACAATAAAGCACCGCCCATTTAACTTTCACGGTCATCCAAGTGTCTTCGGCTTACAACGCCATACTTGGAAGATCCGGATTAAACGCCTTCAGAGCGATAGTCTCGACGTGTTACCTGCTGGTCCGGTTCCCGACTAAAAATGGAGTTGGAGAAATGCGCGGGGATAAACAACTCGTCCAGCAATGCTTCCAAATCTCGACTCAGAGCGATGCGCGGGAGGGTTCCCTACCGATCGACAAGCTGGATCAACGAGAAGAGCAGGAACGGGGTGAACCGACCGAGCAGCTAGTTTCCATCTCAATAACAGAAAATTTCGAATGGGTGGTCAGGGTCGGATCGCAATTATCTGACCCAGGGCGACGACAGCTCATAGAGCTGTTGAAAGTCAATGCCGACGTATTCGCTTGGTTGGCAGTGGATATGTCTGGCATCCCTCCGAAAATAATGACCCACCGACTCAACATCAACCTTGGCATGCGGCCAGTGAGGCAGAAGAAGCGATCTTTTGCTCCTGAAAGGCAAAAGGCCATCGATGAAGAAGTGGACAAGCTACTCGAGGTGGGCTTCATCAGAGAGACCACGTATCCTGATTGACTCGCCAATATCGTCATGGTGAAGAAAGCCAACGAAAAATGGAGGATCTGCATCGACTACACCGACTTGAATCGGGTCTGTCCGAAGGACAGCTTCCCACTTTCGAAGATCGACCAGCTGGTGGACGCGACGTTCGGCTATCGACTGTTCAACTTCATGGATGCCTTCGTCGGATACAACCAGATCCGAATGGCGCCCGAGGACGAGGAGCATACGACTTTCGTGACCGCCAAGGGCCTTTACTGCTACAGAGTAATGCCCTTCTGTCTGAAGAACGCCGGGGCTACCTACCAGCGACTTGTCAATAAGGTCTTCAAAGACCAAATCAGACGCAACATGAAGGTGTACGTGGACGACATGCTGGTGAAGAGTGCGCAAACTTCAGATCACGTGCAAAATCTCGAAAAAACCTTCCGCACTCTACGACGACATCGGATGAAGCTGAACCCAACTAAGTGCGCCTTCAGAGTGACCTCGGAGAAGTTCCTCGGGTTCCTCGTTTCACAATGAGGAATCGAGGCCAACCCCGAGGAGATCAAAGCAATCATCGACATGCGGCATTCGGACATTAAAAAAGAGGTGCAGCAACTCAACGGAAGAATCATCGTGCTCAGTTGATTCATTTCTCGATCGGCCGAGAGATGCCTCCCATTCTTCAAAACCCTAAGACAAGCAAAGCACTTCTTTTGGCCGAATGAGTGCCGATGGGCCTTCGAGGAACTGAAGAAATATTTGACTTCTCCGCCCCTGCTTGTGAGGCCGGAGGTCGGAGAAATGCTGTATCTTTACTTGGCTACCTCCCCAGAGGCAGTTAGCTCGGTGCTCGTCCGAGAGAACGAGAGCCGAGTTCACCAACCAATATATTACATCAGCAAAGTGCTCCACGAAGCTGAAACTCAGTACTCGAAGGCAGAGAAAATGATATTTGCCCTAGTCATTTCAGTACAGCGACTCCGTCTGTACTTTCAGGTGCACGCTATCGTGGTTCTCACCGACCAACCCCTGAGAGCGATCCTCCACCGCCCTGACACATCAGGACGGTTGGCGAAGTGGGCTGTGAGACTGAGCGAGTTCGACATTCAGTACCGATCGCGATCTGCTCTGAAAGCCCAGGTTCTGGCCGACTTTATCGCGAAGTGCCCGATGATCGATCGAGCATCAGAAGATGGGAACCCCAAAGAGGTTGGGACCTCCGAATATGACCCCGATTCAATCTGGGTGTTGCACATCGATGGAGCTTCCAACGCTCGAGGAGGCAGGGCCGGGCTCCTTCTCACCAACTCGGAGGGAGTGGTTACCGAGCATGCCCTCTGATTCGACTTCAAGGCCTCCAATAATTAAGCCGAATATGAGGCGCTCATCACGGGCTTGGGGTTGGCAAAGGAGCTCAGGGTCGACAGCCTCAAAGTCTTCTCCGACTCTCAGCTGATCGTTGGGCAGGTCAAAGATGAATTCGAAGTGCGAAATCCGACCATGGCCAGATATCACCAGAAAGTAAGAGATCTCGTAGCGCCCTTCAAGTACTTCGAGATCTCTCACATTTTCAAAGCAAAAAATGCTCGGGCCGATGCACTCTCCAAGCTCGCGACATCCGACCATGGCACTTTGGGCCGGATACTCATAGAAAGTCTCAAGCAATCAAGTATCGACAAGACTGAGGAGGTGCTACAATTGGTGACCGAGCCGAGCTGGATGGATCCGATCGTTCAGTACCTGACCGACGGAACTAGCCCCGAGGACCCACGGAAGCTAAACGACTCCGGTGGGCGGCTTCTCAATATGTGATGGTGGACGGCCGACTCTACAAAAAGTCATTCTCTCTTCCCTTGCTGAAGTGCCTGGGGCCAACCGACGCGGACTATGCCCTCAGAGAAGTGCATGAAGGGATCTGTGGTAATCACTTGGGGGGCAAATCCTTGGTCTACAAAGTCCTACGACAGGGTTACTACTGGCCCACCATGAAGAAGGATGCGGCTGAGTTGGTTTGGAGGTGCGAACCATGCCAAAGGTACGCCAACATACAACACCGATCCGCCAACCAGCTGACTCCCGTCGTCACCCCGTGGCCCTTCGCCCAGTGGGGAATCGACATACTCGGACCTTTCCCTCCGATGTCCGACCAACGGAAGTTCATAGTCATCGCGATCGACTACTTCACTAAGTGGGTGGAAGCCGAGCCTCTGGCACAAATCACCGAGCGAAAGATGGAAGACTTCATCTAGAAGTCCATCATCTTCAGGTTCGGATTGCCGTACACCATTATCACCGATAATGGACGACAATTCGACAACCAGGACTTCAGAGACTTCTGTGCGAGATTTCATATCACGCACAGGCTGACCTCAGTCGGACATCCACAATCTAACGGCGAAGTGGAAGTAACCAACCGAACCATTCTACATGGACTGAAGACCAGACTGAATGAAGCCAGGGGTCTCTGGGTTGAGAAACTACCCTCTGTCCTGTGGGCGTACCGAACGACGCCCCGTGTCCCAACCGAGGAATCTTCCTTCAACTTGGCCTACGGAACGGAAGCAATGATCCCACTGGAGATCGGGTTACCGTCGACCAGAGTCGAGCAGTATCGTGAGCCGGGCAACTTTGAGTGTCGGAGAGCCGACTTGGACCTCTTGCCCGAACTCCGACGCGAGGCACAGCTCCGTATGGCTTCCTACCGACAAAAGGTGGCCCGATACTACAATGCTAGGGTTAAGCCGAGCTTTTCCGACCCGGAGACTTGGTCTTAAGGAAGGCGGAAGTCTCGAAGCCCCTGGACCAGAAAAAGTTGTCCCCAAATTGGGAGGGACCCTACAAGATAGCCGACACCTACCGGCCGGGAGCCTACCGACTAGAGACCCTAGAAGGAGCGGCCTTTCTCCGGACTTGGAATGCCGACAATCTGAGGTTGTACTATCAGTGAACTTTGTATCTCCTCATCCGGAATATAAATTTAGTTTCAAAACTTCAGAGTCTGGAATCTCGACTCTCCGACTGTGGGTCGGCACTCGCCAGAAGTACGAGCTCCGATGCCCCAACTTAGGCCCAACATTCCGTTGGGAATCAACGGTCCGATCGCCAATGACACATCGGACACTTACGAGGACCGATATATCCACAACGATGGGAGTCACACTCCTACAGTCAAACTCTCAGGCAAAACGATCGGCTAACTTACCGACTTGGCCTCGGCCAAGAAAGGCAAAATGCCAACGCGACCAATATCGCGTTCGCGACTACCGACCAGGTCACGATTGGTCGAAGGATATTCGGCTTGCCACCGTTTATCACACGCCATGACGTATGTACCCGACCAAGATCTGGATAATGGAAACTCGACTTGTCATCATTTTTCCGACTGAACGCGTCGGACGCCATCCGATTGAACACGTCGGACGTCATCCGACTGAACGCGTCGGACGATATTTGACTATCGGATCCTACAGAATGATCGGGTCATCAAGCTATGTCCGGAGGTCGGTCGACCTTCGACTCGATGAACACGCCTGACTCATGTCCGGGCGACGGACGTTCGACTTAGGCCTTCGACGGTCGCACCCTACGACCGTCGGAACGACCGGTCTATAATCGAAACTCGCCTTGCCTTTTTCGTGGCGCACGCTACCGACTATCTCGGCTAATGACCCAGGATATTACCGAGCAACCTAATAAGATACGTCGGGTCTACGACTTTACGCTTGGGAAGCGTTTCGGCGAAGCACACGTCTCAGAATGCATCTTGATATGCAAAGGGAAGAAAGTTGAAAAATTCTTGATTTCACTCAGAAATACATCGAGTTTACAAAATTGGGTCGAAGCCCGATTACAAGTATATAAAGCAAAACAAAAACAACAAAACTCCGATTACTCTTCGGAGTCGACCTCTTCAACCGGGAGAAGCTCCGGGGCAGTCGGCGTGTCCGCTCAGGTCGGCGCTGGATCGGAGGTCGGGGTTGTCTCCCCTTCGGTGACCTGCTCCGGGACGGCTTCCTCCATCGCAGTATGGTCCCCCGATGATGGGTTGGCCACCTCTTCTGTGGCTTGGTCCTCCGATCCTGGGGGAACAATGCCGTCGAGGTCAAGCTCCGGGTACAAAGCCTGGACTGCATCCCGAGCATCTTCGTACCCCATCCGGTACGATGCGAAGCCACTTTCCAAGAGCTCCTCCCGATATTTGTCGGAGCCACGGAAGTCCTCCACCGCCCGACCTAATGACTCCGTCATCGATTTCGCCTCCGCCTCGGCCCAATCTAATGACTCCTTCGCCGACTCCGCCTCTGCCTTCGCTATGTCAGCATCGGCTTGGGCGATTGACAAGTCCTCTTTGGCCTTGGCGAGATTCTCCAGGCTAACCCGGAGCTGCTAGCGCTCTGCCTCGAGTTCGATGACGATGCCATTCCGCTCGCACCGCAGTCGGTGAGTGGCTCGACCCTTGCGCTTTGCTTCCTCGTGGGCCGACCTAAGTTCGGCCCCCGAAGCAGCTAAAGCATCAGTGAGGCGAGAGATCTCATCCTCAAGTCTCACCTCTCGATCGGTCGACAGCTTCAGCTGTTCGACCAACACCGCCTTCTCTGCTTCGACGGTCGCTGCCTTATCCTTCCAGGCCGCCCGGACGTCCCCGAACCTTCGGTATCTGGCCTCTAATTCGGATATGGTGTAAATCAACTGCAAGCAGAAGCCGACCGTTAGAAAGATAAAATAGTAAAGACGACAACGAAGAAAGGAGGCTAGGCAGAACTTATCCCGATCATGGTCGGGTAAAAAGAAGACAGCATCTCGATCACCCGTCGAGTTTTCAGGACCTCCAGGTCGGTCGGAAGGAGGGTCCCCTGGCATAGTCTCCTGGCCAAGTCATGGTCGGCCAAGGCCGAGCTCCCTCAGGGATCCGGGCGCCAGACGACATGGCATGACCCCCCGACCTTGAGTCGTCTGCGTGGTCCATCATGGCCTTCCCCCGATCGGCCGCCCAAGCCCGTAGATCGAGGAAGGAGGGGAAGCTCAAACTTGATTGAGCTTCCCTCGAGGCAGCAGCGGGAGCCGACGAAGGACGTTCGGGCTCCCGAACATTACCTCGGGCCTCCTCCATCGGCGAAGCCGCCGACGCTCCTTCGACCATTCCCTCCACCGGCTGCTCCTCTGGTGGCATTGCCGGTGCTGAGAGCGCGATGATCGGCTCTGACTGATCGGCCACCGATGCGGTGGCGGTCGGGGTCAACATCTGGGGCCTTTTCAACAGGCGTGAGGGCCCGGCCCCAGACGCCGGCCTCTTCCTCGCTGCATATTGTCTGATTTCGGTGTTTGTCGGTCTCATCCTCGACGGCGTACATACAATTTCAATAGAAAAATTAGTACGTGTTCGGGGACAAACGAGAAGCAAAAAGACAACTGATGGGCCGAGCAGTACCTAGATGGGGGATCAGGCTCAGACCGGCGTCATAGAGGGCTTGTTCGGTAACAAGCTCCCTCTGCTTCGGTACCGACATGTCCTTAAGTCGGTAGAAATCCTCCCGGTCGTTCGCCTCCACTCGGCTGTTCTCGTTCAGCCCAGTCAGAGGCTCGTCCCAGCGGGAAGGGAACCCCCAAGGAGAGGAAGAAGAAACAAAGAAGAACTGATTCTTCCTTGCATGAATGGACGATGGAAGACCGGTGATAAAAGAGAGACCCTTTCGAGGATTGAAGAGCCACCATCCTCGGGCTTTAGGGTGGGGTCGGAGGATGAAGAACGTCAGGAAGAGAGAGATTCGAGGGTTGGTCGGCAAAAGCCGACACAACAGAGCAAAACTGATTATTAACCGAACTGAGTTCGGCGCCAGTTGTGCCGGACAAAGTCCGTAGTAATCCAAAAGGTTCCGGACAAACTCCGAAATCAGAAGACGAAGACCGGCCCGGAGGTCTTCGACATATAGAGCCACCTGGCCTGCGGGCGGGTTGTTGACCCGTCCCTCGGTTCCAGGGGTGAAGAGTCGAAACTGCTCCGAGATACTGTACTGATCCCGAAGCCGATCGACATTCGGCTCCGAAAGTGAAGAGACCTCCACCTCCGGGATCGACCGAAGATCATCAGTCGGATTCCCCGACTGAACTCCCCGAGGAGAAGTCCTGGCCATGATGCCAGAACCAGGAAGAAGAGAAAGATGGAGAAAAAGAAGAAGAAGGGGAAAGAACTCCAAAAGAAGCAAGGAGAAGGCGAAAGGAGACAGAAGTCTCGAAGGGAATTTTCAAGAAATGAGAGCAGAGGCAACTACCTGGGGCAAGGGGGACCGCTCGGGCAGAGTCTTTGCAGCAGAACCGTGAAAAGTAAGGTTTTGGATACAAGTGACCCCATATAAATAGGGCCCCTCGACGGTCGGGATGAAGGCGCGCCGACGAGGACCTCCCGGATGATTGACACGTGGCGGCATCCGGGCCCTCCCTCGGCCCGATGATTCGATGTACCTATCCCAGATCGGGCCACGCCACCTCCATCCGCACGAACGACTCCGACCCAATGACCTCCCGGCACGTGGCAGAAGAACCGTGCCTCAGGATTAATTCACTGACGGCGGTCCGCGTTCCCGATGGGACGCCTGACGGCGGTCCACGCTCCTAAAGGAACGCCAGACGGTGGTTTGCATTTCCTAGAAGACGTCTGACACCGGATCGCCTGACACCGGATCGCCTGACATCGGATCGTCAGACATCGAGTCGTCTGACGTCGATTTATCCGAATCGTCCGCTGGTGAGATCAGCAGGATCAGGGCATGACGCAATGAAGATCCACTCCTTTCGCCCGACACCCCACCCGCATGGAAATGCGGGCCGACGTGATATCAGACTAAGGAGTAGGGGCGGCAGCTGTTGGGATATATCGACTGACCCTGACGCCGACTCACCGACGGACCCCGAGGGGATTGGCCGCAACACTCCCTATTCCACACCTCGAGGGCCACGTTTTGGATCTCAACCAGTAGCTCGCAGCCATTCCTCATTTTGAGATCTGTTGGCAGCTCATTGGCCCTACTCTTTGCCGTTGTCGCAGCCGATGATAGTCCCATGAATGGTATTCTTAAACCATCCTAAATCATTTTCACGTTTCGTGTATCTTCCAGACAAAATCTCCCCATTTTTATTTGGCCGATCAAAAATTAACATGGGTGACAACATGGATTTGGTCCCAATTGGTTTGGATTTGATGATTGAATGGGTTAAAACGAGACAACCAGTGCAACATTGAATTAGAGAGTTTCCGCCACATACCAACCTATGGGACCAACTGCTGTGCCTATCCACTATTGTTTAGATTGATATACACTAGTAGGAAAGAAAATTTTGAAAACAAATGCTGAACAAATTGTCTGAGATCTCTCCCTTCCTCAAGCAATGATAATAGGCTGCATAACATAGGGCTCTTAACCAAACTTATCTACGGCCACCATTAGATTCGTCCATACGGTGAGAAGAAGGCCGTCCATTCACTCAAACTCGATTTCGAATTGAACATTCTCCAACAGAAATTGACGCCTTATGATCACGTCTAGGAAAGATAGTTGCGCTGGATCGCCCCTTCCAACTTTTTTTTCTATACAAAAAAAAAAATAAAAAAACAAACTTGCCTACATATGAGCATGTATCTCTGGCTGCAACCGAACTTATTGCGTAATTTCAGTCTATCATGTGGTTTGTTACTACTTTGGGACTGTTTGTAAGCTCATTCTTTGTCTACGTTCCTTTGCTCCAATATAATTTCAGTCTTCTTTACCCCAAAAAAAAAAAATATATTGCATAATTAGTAATGCAAGACGGTTTTGGATTTGGGTCAATTGAACGCGAGTATGACCCAATCTAAGTAACAATAGAATGAACTGTTATAATAAGATTTCCTATCAAAAAATCAACTCCGGTCTTAACAATCATGGATTTTAATACCCATCATATCGTTAAAAGTACGGTTATAGATTTCTCGCACCGGTCAACCTGGCTTGGAAGAAGGAAAAAGTTGATCAATGTTACCTGCTTTTGGTGTTTTCACATCAGAAAACAAATGCCATTCTGATAAATCTTCGCACAACCTATAGTTATCAAAGCTTATCATTTACTTTTCTCAAGTATGCTGGAGCCTCATCAGCCACCAATTTAGCTGTCCTATTCCATCTTCCCTGCCGGATTTGATGGCTTATTTAGCTAATTCAAGGACAGGTAAGAGAGGAAAGTACTTGTAGCTTTCATGGCATCTCTTATTTGATACGCTAGAAATCAGCAGGTTTTTTAGGGCCAATATATTTCATCTGCTCATCTCCTTCAACTGCGTGTCTGTTTTTACAAAGATTAGATTTTCTCTTCAATTTCACTTCCTCATAGTGAGTCCACTCAGTCAAGGACATAGCGTAATCCTAAACCATGTCAACAGCTTTTGTTGGTAAATTTTATCTCATGGAAACCCCCGCCCCTTGGAGTGCTTATTATAAATTTTGATGGAGCAGTTACTAAAGAGAGAGTTGCTAGAGATCTTATAATTAGACGTCGAATAAGTGGCATGGGCTGCAGTCCTATCAAATAAATACCGTACGAACGTCAGGGGGCATTGTCCTGCCAGGAGATCTGGGGCACTGTCCTGCCAAGGACGCAAATTAATTCCTAGGACCTGTCAGCTCATCAACGATGTGACAACCTCTGACGATTTGACAACTCTCCAGTTATCTACATCATCGACGGCGGGGCCATACCACCTCCTACTATAAATCGGAGAAGGCAACAGTGCTAAAGAGGTCCCTTCGAAAACTCAGAAGCTCTCCCCTTCTCTCTCCCTCTCTCTCGTTGAGCTCCTTGTCTCCTTTTCGCTGTTGCCTAGTCTTCTCTCTGACTTGACCGTCGGAGGGTCCCCGCCGGAGCCGCCTCCGATCAGTGCGGACTTTCTTTTGCAGGTGCTCATTTCCGACGACCAGGCGATGAGGGGATTGGCCGCAACAGATTGACGTGCCAGGTAGGGGGTAACTACCGTAAGCACACGATTGACAGCATTAGGGATTATAGCCCCCACGGAACTCAAGATGATAAAGACAAGAGCTCAGCGATCGAGGGTCACTGGATCAGCGAGGTGCTCTTCCCGTCGGGAAGAGGCCTCTCCTCCACCCTCTATGGCGGAACCCAGCTCTCTGCATCCCACAGTGACCACGGAGGCACAGATCGCGGCAATCGTGCGGCAGATGACTGTGCTGACAGATGCGGTCAAAAGCCTTCAACAGCAATCGGTTTGGCAGCCACCTTCACCGGCCGAGCAACCGGCGGTGTGCCCGATGCCCTCCAGGAGCAGCCGCCGACGTCCGCACCGATCTCTGTCGCCCCCTTCGGAGCACCTATCTCAGTGCTCCCACCAAGAGGAGGAGGGGTGCCCGCAGCGTGACACCCGTCGGACTCGACGGCCATCTCCTTCCCAGCTGGAGCGAGTGAGGAAGGAGAAGCGGCCACGAACACCGTCTGCTTCCCTCTCGGGTTCGTCGGGAGACTCCACCCCCGGGGTCTCTCAGCACCGACGAATCGACGACTACGAATGCAGGTTCGAAAAAATCGACTGTCGGCTTTCCCAGTTGCAGGTGGACGGACAGAAGTCCTCGAATGATATTGACTTTCAGACCGCCCAACCTCTCTCCCGACTCATCCTCGACGAATCGATTTTCAGTCGGTTCAAGATGCCGCACGTGGAGCCTTACGATGGCTCCACCGACCCAATCGACCACCTGGAGAGCTATAAAGCTCTCATGACGATCCAAGGGGCAACTGACGCTTTCCTTTGCATCGGCTTCCCCATCACGCTCCGCAAAGCTGCCAGGGCTTGGTACTCTGATTTTCGATCGGGAAGTATCCACTCCTTCGGACAGCTCGAGCACTCCTTCGTGGCCCACTTCAGCACCAGTCGGAAGCCACCGCGAACATCGGACAGCCTTTTCTCTCTCAAACAAAGAGAAAACGAGACGCTCCGACACTTCATGGCGTGATTCAACGCGGCCACGCTTGAGGTTCGGGACCTCAATGAAGATATGGCCATCTCGACCATGAAGCACGGGTTGAGGGCATCCTGATTCTCCTACTCCCTGGACAAAACTCTCCCCCGAACGTACGCTGAATTGCTGGAGCGCGCATACAAGTACATGCGCGCAGATAAAGGAGCTTCCGACCGGCGTCTGGCTGAGCCCAAGGACCCGAAGGAGAAGCAGAGGAAGGGTCAGGACCCTGCTGTGCCTAGCAGGCCCCCGACCGACAGTCAGGCCTCACCCCCACGACTGAACCAGAGGTCACCCCGACGGCGGAGCCCAAGGCCGACACGCCCCAGGTACGACTCCTACACTCCTCTCTCCACTCCTCGTGCGCAGATTTTGATGGAGATCGAGGGCGAAGAGTACCTGCGACGGCCTCTGCCTCCGAAGGCAAAGGGCCTCGACCGACGGAAGTACTGTCGATTCTATCGGGGCCACGGCCACAATACCGAGCAATGCATCCAATTTAAGGATGAAATTGAGACCCTCATACTCCGGGGATACCTCGACAATTTCCAGAGGAATCCGCCGACCCGACCCATCGTCGATCAACGACCCCAGCCGACTGAAGAAGCGACGAATAACCGACCTACGGTCGGGGTCATCAATATGATTTTCAAACGACTGGGCCCGAGGACGTCTGCTGGAGGGGAGCCGACGAAGAAGCCATGCCCGGACGATGTAATTACTTTTACAGAAGAAGATGTTCGGGGCATCCAAACTCCCCATGATGACACTATTGTTGTCTCGGCAATAATAGCAAATTATGATGTAAAAAGAATCTTTGTAGATAATGAAAGTTCAACGAACGTTCTGTTTTACTTGACCTTCTCCTGGATGCGACTGTCGACCGACTGACTCAAGAGAGTCTCTACGCCCCTGATAGGCTTCGCTGGAGATGCTGTCGCGGTGGAAGGAGAGGTTACCCTGCCTGTGACGGTCGGAGCCGAACCACGATAAAGCACAGTCCACTTGACTTTTGCGGTCGTCCAAGTGCCCTCGGCCTACAATGTCATACTCGGAAGACCCAGACTAAACACCCTCAAGGCGATAGTTTCAACGTATCACCTCCTAGTTCGGTTCCCGACCAAAAATGGAGTCGGGGAGATGCGCGGAGACCAACAGCTCGCTCGTCGATGCTTTCAGATCTCCGCTCAAAGCGAGGAGTCGAAGGGCCCCCTGACGATCGACAAGCTAGACCAACGGGAGGAGGAAGAACGAGGAAAATCGGCCGAACAGCTCATCCCCGTCTCAATAGCGGAGAATCCCGACCAAAAGGTATGGGTCGGGTCTCAACTACCCGACCCAGAACGACGACAGTTGGCAGAGCTGCTGAAGGCCAACGCCGACATATTCGCTTGGTCGGCAGCAGATATGTCGGGCATTCCCCCAGAGACGATGACACACCGACTCAACATCGATCCAGCAATGAGGCCGGTAAGGCAGAAGAAAAGGTCTTTTGCTCCAGAAAGACAAAAGGCCATTGACGAGGAGGTGGACAAGCTACTCGAGGCAGGCTTCATCAGAGAAATGACATATCCCGATTGGCTTGCCAATGTTGTCATGGTGAAGAAAGCCAACGGAAAGTGGAGGATTTGCATCGACTACACCGACTTGAATCGGGCCTGTCCGAAGGACAGCTTTCTACTTCCGAAGGTCGACAGTTGGTGGATGCGACGTCCAGATTTCGACTGCTCAGCTTCATGGATGCCTTTGTCGGGTACAACCAGATCCAGATGGCACCCGAAGACGAGGAGCACACTGCCTTCGTGACCCCCAAGGGCCTCTACTGCTACAGAGTAATGCCTTTCGGACTGAAGAATGCCGGCGCCATCTACCAACGGCTTGTCAACAAGGTCTTTAAAGATCAGATCGGGCACAACATGGAAGTATATGTCGACGACATGCTGGTGAAGAGTGTGCAAATTTCGGATCATGTCTGGAATCTCGAAGAAACCTTCTGCACTCTACGACGACACCGGATGAAGCAGAACCCGACTAAGTGCGCCTTCGGAGTGACCTCGAAAAAGTTTCTCGGATTCCTCGTCTCGCAATGGGAAATCGAGGCCAACCCCGAGAAGATCAAGGCCAACCCCGAGAAGATCAAGGCCATCGTCGATCTGCGACATCCGGACACCAAGAAGGAGGTGCAGCAACTCAACGGAAGGATCATCACGCTCAGCCGATTCATTTCTCGGTCGGCTGAGAGATGCCTCTCGTTCTTCAAAACCCTGTGACAAGCCAAGCATTTCTCTTGACCGGACGAGTGCCGACAGGCCTTCGAGGAACTGAAGAAATACCTGGCTTCTCCGCCACTCCTTGTAAGACCGAAGGTCTGGGACATCCTGTACCTTTACCTGGCTACCTCCCTGGAGGCAGTTAGTTTGGTGCTCGTCCGAGAGAGCGAGAACCGAGTTTACCAACCGATATATTATGTCAGCAAAGTGCTTCACAAAATCGAGACTCGATACTCGAAGGCAGAGAAAATGATTTTCGCTCTGGTCATTTCGTCACAGTGGCTCCATCCGTACTTCCAGGCACATGCTATTGTGGTCCTCACCGACCAACCCCTGAGAGCAATCCTGCACCGTCCTGACACATCGGGACGGCTGGCGAAATGGGCTGTGAGACTGAGCGAATTCGACATCCAATACCGGCCGCGGCCTGCTCTCAAAGCCCAGGTTCTGGCCGACTTTATCGCCGAATGCCCGACGACCGACCGACCGTTGGAAAAAGGGGGCCCCGAGGAGGTCGGGACCTCCGAATGTGACCCCGATTCAACCTGGGTGTTGCACATCGACGGAGCCTCCAACGCTCGAGGGAGCGGGGCCGGTTTCTTGCTCACCAACTCAGAGGGAGTGGTTACCGAACACGTCCTCCGATTCGACTTTAAGGCCTCCAACAATCAAGCCGAATATGAGGCGCTCGTCGTGGGCTTGAGGTTGGCACTGGAGTTCGAGGTCGACCGACTCAAAATCTTCTCCGACTCTCAATTGATCGTTGGGCAAATCAAAGGCGAGTTCGAGGTGCGGGATCCGACCATGGCCAAATACCACCAAAAAGTAAAAGATCTCGTGGCACCCTTCAAGTACTTCGAAATCTTCCACATCCCTAGGGCGAAAAATGCTCGGGCCGACGCGCTCTCCAGGCTCGCGACATCTGACTACGGCACCTTGGGCCGGACGTTCGTAGAAAGTCTTGAACAACCGAGCGTCGACAAGGTCGAAGAGGTGCTGCAATTGGCAGTGGAGTCGAGCTGGATGGATCCGATCGCTCAGTACCTGACCGACGGATCTACCTTCGAAGACCCCACAGAAGCCAAACGACTCCGGTGGGCGGCTTCCCAATATGTGATGATCGATGGTCGACTATACAAAAGATCATTCTCCCTTTCCTTGCTGAAGTGCCTGGGGCCGACCGACGCAGACTACGCTCTCAGAGAAGTACATGAAGGAATCTACGACGATCACTTGGGGGGCAAGTCCTTGGCTTACAAAGTCCTGCGACAGAGCTACTACTGGCCCACTATGAAGAAGGATGCGGCTGAGTTGGTTCGGAGGTGCGAACCGTGCCAAAAGTATGCCAACATACAACACCGACCCGCCGGCTAGCTTGCTTCGGTCGTCGCCCCGTGGCCCTTCGCCCAGTGGGGAATCGACATACTCAGGCCTTTTCCTCCGGCATCCGGACAATGGAAGTTCATTGTCGTCGCGATCGACTACTTCGCTAAGTGGGTGGAAGCCGAACCCTTAGCGCAAATCACTAAGCGGAAGATGGAGGACTTCGTGCAGAAGTCCATCATTTTCAGATTCGGACTGCCAAACACCATCATTACCGACAATGGGCGACAGTTCGACAACTAGGACTTCAGAGACTTCTGTGCAAGGTTTCAAATCATGCATCGACTAACCTCGGTCTGGCATCTACAGTCCAACGGTGAGGTCGAGGTGACCAACCAGACCATACTGCATGGGCTCAAAACCCGACTGAATGAAGCCAAGGGCCTCTGGGTCGAGGAGCTGAACTCTGTCCTGTGGGCATTCCGAACGACACCTCGGGTCCCGACCGGAGAATCACCTTTCAGCTTGGCCTATGGAACGGAAGCCATGATCCCGCTGGAGATCGGGTTGCCATCAACCAGGGTTGAGCAGTATCGTGAGCCGGACAACTCTGAATGTCGGAGAGCCGACTTGGACCTCTTACCCGAGCTCCGACGTGAGGCACAACTTCGTATGGCTTTCTACCGATAAAAGGTGGCCCGGTACTACAACGCCAGGGTGAAGCCGAAGCTCTTCTGACCTGGAGACCTGGTCTTGAGGAAGGCGGAAGTCTCAAAACCCCTGGATCAGAGAAAGTTATCCCCGAATTGGGAGGGACCCTACAAAATAGCTGACACCTATGGGCCGAGAGCTCACCGACTAGAGATCCTAGAAGGGACGGCCATCCCATGGACTTGGAACGCCGACAATCTTAGGTTGTATTATCAGTGAACTCTGTATCTCTCCATTTGAAATACGAACTCAGTATTTAAACTTTGGAGTCTGGAATTTCGACTCTTCGACTATTGTTCGGCCCTCACCAAGGGACGCGAGTCCCCGACGTCCCAACTCGGACTTGACGATCCACTACGAACTGACGGACCGACCACCAACGATGCATTGGATGCTTAAAGGACCGACGCATCTGCGATGACGGGAGTTACACTCCTTCTACATCTAAAAATCTCGGCCAAAATGATCGAACAGAACGATTGGCCGACTTGCCGACCCGGCTCCGACTGGGAAAGGCAAAGCGCCAACGCAACCGACATCGCGTTCGCGACTTACCGACCAGGTTGCGACTGGTCGAAGGGTATTCGGCTTACCACCGTTTATCAAACGGCGCGACGTAAGCATCCGACCTAAGTCTGGGTAGTGGGAACTCGACTTACCATCGCTTTTCCGACCAAACACGTCGACGTCGTATGACGATGTATCAGACGCCATCCGACTGATCATGTCGGATGACACTCAGGTCATCAGGGTGCGCCCAAAGGTCGGTCGACCTTCGACCTTCGACACCGCTAGTGCGCCCGACTCAACGGACTCGTGCCTGAAAGTCGGTCGACCCCCGACTCATGCAAGGATGACGTACGTTCGACTCTGGCCTACGATTTACAACTTAGCGACGGACGTTCGGGTCAGGCCTTAGGACGGGCGATTGGTGGTCGGAGTTCGTCTTGCCTACCCTATGGCGTGCTACCGGCTATCTCGACTAACAACTTGGGATGTCGTTAAGTGTCCTAATGTGGTATGTCGGGACTGCGACTCTCCGACCCTATGACTCCACGACTCTAAGTCACAACACATCCTGACAGGCAAGAGAGAGAAGTTGAAAATGAAATTAAAAATTTTTAAGTACATTCAGGTCTACAGAATTGGGCCGAAGCCCGATTACAAGTGCGCAAAGAAAAAACAAAAGAAGATAAGGCCGCGATCATCCTTCGGAGTCAATCTCTTCGATCGAGGAAAGCTCGGGGATGATCGGTGTATCCACCATGATCGACGCTGGGTCGACGGTTGGTGCTGGATCGAAGGTCGGTGCTGGGTCGGCGGTCGACGCTGGATCGAAGGTCAGTGCTGGATCGGAAGTCGGCGCTGAATCGAGGATCGGAGCCTAGTCATGAGTCAGGACCGTCTCTCCTTTGACGATCTGCTCTGGGACGGCCTCTTCCACCGCAGCGGCGTCTCCCGACGACGGGTCGTCCACCTCTTCCGTAGCTTGGTCCTCAGCTCCCGGTGGAATGATACCACTGAGGTCTAGCTCCGGGTACAAGGCCTGGACCGCATCCCGACCATCTTCGTACCCCACCCGGTACGACGCAAAGCCAGTTTCCAGCAGTTCCTCCCGATATCTGTCAGAGCCATGGAAGTCGTCCACCGCCCGACTCAGTGACTCCTTCGCCGACCTCGCCACTGCTTCCACCTGATCGAAGGAGTCCTTCGTCGACTCCACCTCTGCCTTCGCTATGTCGGCATCAGCTTGGGCGATCGACAAGTCCTCCTCGGCCTTGGCGAGATTCTCCAGGCTGTCCCAGAACTGCTCGCATTCAGCCTCGAGCTCGGTGGCGATGCCATCCCGTTCGCGCCGCAGTCGGTGCGTGGTCCGACCCTTGCGCTTGGCTTCCTTTCGGGCCGACTTAAGTTCGGACCCGAGATGAGAAATCTCTCCTTCCAGCCTCGCCTCCCGGTCGGTCGACTGCTTCAGATGTTCGACCAGCACCGCCTTGTCAGCTTCGGTGGTCGTCGCCCTGTCCTTCCAGGCTGCCCGGATGTCCCCGAACCTCCGGTACCCGACCTCCAGTTCGAACATAGTATAATTCAGCTGCAAACGTAGGCTAACCGTCAGGAAGGCGAAATAATGAAGACAGTAAGAAGGAAAGGGATGGAGCGGAACTTATCCCGACCATGGTCGGATAAAACGAAGATAATATCTTGGTCACCTGTCGAGCCTTCAGAACCTCCACGTCGGTTGGGAGGAGGATCCCCTAACATAGCCTCCTGGCCAAGTTGTGGTCGGCCAGGGCTGACGCTCCTTCGGGGACCCGAGCGCCAGGTGATGCGGCGCGACTTCCCGACCTTGGGTCATCAGCGGGGGCCATCGGGGCTTTCCCCCGATCGGCCACCCAGGCCCGTAGATCGGGTAAGGATGGGATGCTCGAGCTTGACTGAGCACCCCCCGTCGCAGTAGCGGGCACCGTCGGATGACGTTCGGGTTCCCGAACGGCGTCCGACACCTCTTCAATCGGTGAAATCACCGACGTTCCTTCGACTGCTTCCTCCCCTGGCCGCTCCTCCAGTTGCGCTATCGGAGCCGAAAGTGCGATTACCGGCTCCGATTGATTGGCCGCCGATGCGACGACGGTCGGCACTGCTGTTGAGGGTTTCTTCGACGGTCGTGAGGGTCCGACCCCGGACGTCGGCCTCTTCCTCACCGTGTACTGTCTGATTTCGGCATCGGTCGGCCTCATCCTCGGCCGCGTCCCTACGATTTCGACAAGAGAATCAGTGAATGTTCTGGGACGAATGTGAAATGAAAAGACAACCGATGGATCGGGCGGTACCTAGACGGGGGACCAGGCTCAGGCCAGCATCATAGAGGGCTTGTTGGGTAACAAGCTCCCTTTGCTTCAGGACCGACATATCCTTGAGTCGGTGGAAGTCCTCCCGATCATCCACCTCCACTCGGCTGTTCTCGTTTGCCTCGGTTCGAGGCACGCCCCAATGAGAAGGGAAGCCCCAGGGAGAAGAAGAGGAAACAAAGAAAAACTAGTTCTTCCATCCATGAATGGACGATGGAAGGCCAGTGATGAAGGAAAGACCCTTCCGGGGGTTGAAGAGCCACCACCCTCGGGCCTTAGGGTGGGGTCGGAGGACAAAGAATGCCCGGAAGAGAGAGATTCGAGGGTTGGTCGGCAGGAGCTGACACAACAGGGTGAAGCTGATTATTAGCCGAACTGAGTTCGATGCCAGTTGCGCCGGACAAAGTCCGTAATAATCTAGCAGATTCTGAACGAACTCCGAAATCGGAAGCTGAAGACCAGTCCGGAGGTCCTCGACGTACAAAGCCACCTGACCTGCAGGCAGGTTGTTAACCCGACCCCCGGCCCCAGGGGCGGAAAGTCGGAACTGCTCCGGGATACGATACTGATTTCGAAGTCGATCTACATTCGGCCCCGAAAGCGAGGAAACCTCAACTTTCGGAGTCGACCGAAGGTCATCGATCGGGTTTTCCGATCGAGCCTCCTGAGGTGAGGTCCTGGCCATGGCATCGGAACCAAGAAGAAGGGAAAATCGGAGAAGAAGAAGAAGGAGAAGGAAGAGAAAAGGTTTCAAAGAAAGCAAGAGCAAAGCAAAAGGAGGCACGAACCCCGGATAAACCTTTGCGAGAACAGGGATGGGGGGCAGCTACTGGCAACGACGGAGAGACTGTTTGGGCAGAGTCTCCGCAGCAAGACCGCGAGAAATGAAGCTTTGAGTACGAATGGCCCCATATATATAGGGTTGACCGACGACCGGGATGTGGCCGCACCGACCGAGACCTCTCGAATGGTCGACACATGGCGGCATCCGGGCCCTCTTCCGACCCGACGGTTCGGCGCACCCATCCCAGATCGGGCCACGTCGCCTTCATTAATGTGAAGGATGCTGGCCCAACGACCTCCTGATGCGTGGCGGCAGGGCCGCACCCCAGAATTAAATCGCCTACAGCGATTCGCGTCGCCGATGGGACGCCTGACGGTGACCAGCACCCCCAAAGCCGACGTCGGATGGCGGTTTGCATTCCCAGAAGGCGTCGGACACCCGATCGTCTGACATCGGATCGTCCGACACCCGATCGTCTGACATCGGATCGTCCGGCACCCGATCATCTGACACAGGATCGTCTGACACCCGATCCCCTGACATCGAATTGTCTGACGACGAGTCACCGAACGACGGGACACCTGACATCGACTTGTCCGGATCGTCCGCTGATGAGATCAGCAAATTCATGGCAAGACGCAATAAAGAATCCACTCCTTTCGCCCAACGCCCCACCCACGTGGAGACGCGAAACAATGTGACATCAGGCTTAGGAGTGGAGGGGATAACTGTTGGGATATACCGATCGGTCCTATTGCCGACTCACCAACGCCGACCCATCCTCAACGCTGACTCAACTACGGTCCCGATCCCGACTGTCCATGAGGATGGGCCGACCGACTTCGTCCGACCGACAGTGGGCAACGCCGACAGTGGCCACCGATCGTGGCCGATCAGAGCGGATCGGCCTAACAAACCAACGTCGCCCTAATTACCTGAGAGCCGATCTCCCGTCACCGATTTCCTATCGGATGGGACACCGCCGACTCACCATCGGTTTTAATAACTGACGTCCTACCCCTACAGGCCCTTCTAGACGTCGAATAAGCGGCATGGGCTGCAGTCCTATCAAATAAACGCCATACGAACGTCAGGAGGCATTGTCCTGCCAGGTGACCTGGGGCGCTGTCCTGCCAAGGACGTAAATTAATTCCTAGGACCTGTCAGCTCATCAACGACGTGACAACCTCCGATGATTTGACAACTCTTCAGTTGTCTACATCACCGACGGTGGGGCCATACCGCCTCCTACTATAAATCGGAGAAGGCAACAGTGCTAAAGAGGTCCCTTCGAAAACTCAGAAGCTCTCCCCCTCTCTCTCCCTCTCTCTCGTTGAGCTCCTTGTCTTCTTTTCGCTGTTGCCTAGTCTCCTCTCTGACTTGACCGTCGGAGGGTCCTCGCCGGAGCCGCCTCCGATCAGTGCGGACTTTCTTTTGCAGGCGCTCGTTTCCGACGACCAGGCGACGAGGGGATTGACCGCAACAGGGACCATGATGGGGTTATGTTGGCGATTGGTGGTAAGCTTCTTCCTTATGTTGCTGTATCTTTTGTTGAACTTATAGGAGTTTGGTTGGAAATTAAATTTTTAGTCACCCGCCTCCATTCTCGGTGTGTCTGGATTCAGGGAGACTCATCAATTGTTATCTTATGGCTTAAGAATATCCTGATTAATAGGATGAGTCTCTCGTCCTGGATGCAAGATATTAGATTATGGCTTGACTCCTTCCGCTCTATGACAACCTCTCATATCCGTCAGAAAGGCAATTAAGCAGCTGATTGGATAGCCACCTGTTGGGGAATACCCACCGACCGACTGACGATCAGACCGACCGACCGACCGACTGATGGCCGGAGGGACCGACCGACCGACCGATGGCCGGAGGGACCGACCGACCGACTGACGGCCGGAGGGACCGACCGACCGACTGACAGCCGGAGCGACCGACCGACGGGCGCCATCACCGGCCAATTAACGGCCCACAACCGACTGAGGATGTGTCGGTTGGGCATACTTTTCCCGACCGACTGAACTTAGGAGTCTGATGGCCGACTCACGTAAGACTTGCTGACCAACAGAGGGGCCCGAATCTCCACCCGATGCCACTCAGCTGGCCACCGACCTAGGGTCGGTCGACTCCTCCGATCGCCGTACAGCTGCCAGAGCTTGTCAGTTCTGACAGCAACATGCAGCACTGCCACCTAGGGGCATTGTCCCGCCTAGGGCATTGTCAACCCTAGTGATTTGACAGCCCCATGGTGACATGACACTTTTACGACGACTCTGATAGTCTACAGTGAGTTGACAATTCCTCAATTGTCTGCACCATTAATGACGGCGCCATACCACGCTCCACTATATATATCGGGGAAGGCAACAGTGCAAGGGATCTCCACTTCTCGACTTCGAAACCACAGGCTCTCTCTCTCTCTCTCTCTCGATTGAGCTCTCTGTCTTCATTTCACTATTGCCCAATCACCTCTCTGACTTGACCGTCGGAGGGTCCCCGCCGGAGCCACCTCCGGTCAGTGTGGACTTCTCTTTTTGCAGGCGCTCGTTCTCCGACGATCAGACGACGAGACGATTGGCCGCAACAGATTGGCGCGCCAGGTAGGGGAAACGATGATGAAGATAAGAGCCCAGCGATCGAGGATCACCGGGTCGGCGAGGCGCTCTTCCCGTCGGGAAGAGGCCTCCCCGCCACCCTCAGCGGCGGAGCCCAGCTCTCCACACCCCGCGGTGACCACGGAGGCACAGATCGTGGCCATCGTACGACAGATGACCGTACTGACGGACGCGGTCAAGAGCCTCCAGCAACAACCGACGGCCCGTCCGATGCCCTCCAGGAGCAGCCACCGACGCCTGCGCCGATCCCCGTCGCCTCCGCGCGAGCGCCCGCAACAGCGCTCCCACAGAGAGGAGGGGGGACGGCCATGGCGCGATGATCGACAGTCCCAGCAGCCCTCTCCTTCCCTGTTGGAACGGGCGAGGAAGGAGAAGCGACCGCGAACGCCGTCCGCCTCCCCCTCGAAATCTTTCGGAGACTCCACTCCTGGGGTCTCCCAGCATCGACGGATGGACGACTACGAGCGTCGGTTCGAGGAAATCGACCGTCGGCTCACGCAGTTGCAGGTGGACGGCCAGAAGTCTTCGAATGACGTCGACTTCCAGACCGTCCAACCTCTCTCCCGACTAGTTCTCGACGAACCGATTCCCAGTCGATTCAAGATGCCACACGTGGAGCCATACGACGGCTCCACCGACCCGATCGACCACCTTGAGAGCTACAAAGCTCTCATGACGATCCAAGGGGCAACCGACGCTCTTTTTTGCATCGGCTTCCCCGCCACACTTCGCAAGGCTGCTAGGGCCTGGTACTTCGGTCTTCGATCGAGAAGTATCCACTCCTTCGGGCAGCTCGAGCACTCGTTCGTGGCCCACTTCGGCACCAGTCGGAAGCCGCCGCGAACGTCGGACAGCCTTTTCTCCCTCAAACAGGGGGAGAATGAGACGCTCTGACACTTCGTGGCGTGATTCAACACGGCCACGCTTGAGGTCCGGGACCTCAACGAAGATATGGCTATCTCAGCCATGAAGCGGGGGCTGAGGGCGTCCCGATTTACCTACTCTCTGGACAAGACCCTCCTCCGAACGTACGCCGAGCTGCTGGAGCGCGCATACAAGTACATGCACGCGGATGAAGGAGCTTCCGACCGACGCTTGGCCGAACTCAGAGGCCCGAAGGAGAAGCGAAGGAAGGGTCGGGAACCCGCCGAACCCAGCAGGCCCCCGACCGATAGTCGGGTCTCGCCACCCCGACGAATCCAAAAGTCACCCCGGCAACGGACTCCAGGGCCGGCACGCCCCAGGTATGATTCCTACACTCCTCTCTCCGCTCCTCGTGCACAGATTCTAATGGAGATCGAGGGGGAAGAATACCTGCGACGGCCTCCGCCTCTGAAGGCAAAAGGCCTCGACCGTCGGAAGTACTGTCGATTTCACCGAGGCCACGGCCATAACACCGAGCAGTGCATCCAGCTTAAGGATGAGATTGAAGCCCTCATCCGCTGGGGGTATCTCGGTAAATTTTGGAAGAACCCGCCGACCCAACCAGTTGCCGATCGACGACCCCGGCCGATTGAAGAAGCGGCGACTAATCAGCCGATGGCCGGAGTCATCAACATGATCTCCAAGCGACTGGGCCCGGGGATGTCTGCGGGAGGGGAGCCGACGAAAAAGTCACGCCCGGACGACGTAATCACTTTTACGGAGGAAGACGTTCGGGGCATCCAAACTCCCCACGATGATGCTGTTGTTGTTTCGGCAACAATAGCAAATTATGATGTAAAAAAAATTTTTGTTGATAATGGAAGTTCGACGAATGTTTTGTTTTACTCGACCTTCTCCCGGATGCAACTGTCAACCGACCGACTTAAGAGGGTCTCTATGCCCTTGATCGGCTTTGCCGGGGATGCTGTCACGACGGAAGAAGAAATTACCCTGCCCGTGACGGCCGGCACCGAACCACGGCAAAGCACGATCCACTTAACTTTTGCGGTCATCCAAGTGCCTTCGGCCTACAACGCCATACTTGGACGATCCGGACTAAACGCCCTCAAGGCAATCGTCTCGACGTACCATCTCCTCGTTCGGTTTCCGACCAAAAATGGAGTCGGAGAGATGCGCGGGGATCAACAGCTCGCCCGACGATGCTTCCAGATCTCCGCTCAAAACAATAAGTTGAAAGGCTCCCTGACGATCGACAAGATGGACCAGCGGGAGGAGGAAGAACGGGGTTCGCCGGCCGAGTAGCTCGTGTCGATCCCGATAGCGAAAAATCCTGACCAGAAGGTTTGGGTCGGGTCTCAATTGTCTGACCCCGAACGATGACGACTGACGGAGCTGCTAACGGCCAATGCCGACATATTTGCTTGATCGGCTGCAGATATGTCGGGCATCCCTCCAGAGATAATAACCCACCGACTCAACATCGACCCGACGATGAGGCCGGTGAGGCAGAAGAAAAGGTCCTTCGCTCCAGAGAGGCAGAGGGCCATCGACGAAGAAGTGGACAAGCTACTCGAAGCGGGCTTCATCCGAGAATCCACGTATCCCGATTGGCTCGCCAATATTGTCATGGTCAAAAAAGCCAACGGAAAGTGGAGGATTTGCATCGACTATACCGACTTGAACCGAGCCTGTCCAAAGGATAGCTTTCCACTTCTAAAGATCGACCAGCTGGTGGATGCGACGTCCGGATTTCGACTGCTCAGCTTCATGGATGCCTTCGCCGGATACAACCAGATCCGGATGGCACCTGAAGACGAGGAGCATACCGCCTTCGTGACTCCCAAGGGCCTCTACTGTTATCGGGTGATGCCCTTCGGACTGAAGAACGCCGGCGTCACCTACCAGCGACTTGTCAATAAGGTCTTTAAAGACCAGATCGGGCGCAACATGGAGGTGTACGTGGACGACATGCTGGTAAAAAGTGCGCAGATCTAGACATATATCATGTTGATGACTCACGGATGTGCGACACGTGGCGGCTTCCGGACCCTCCCTTCGATCGGATGATTCGGCGTGCCCATCCCAGGACGGCCGCACCGCCCATATTAAATGCGAGGGGCGCCGGCCCAACCACCTCCGACACGTGGTAAACGGGGCCGCGGTTTCGCATTAAAGCGCCAGCGTTGATTCGCGTTCCCGATGGGACGCCTGACAGTGCACCGTGACGGTCTGCGTTCTCCAGAAGGCGCCGGATATCCGATCGTCTGACATCGAATCGTCCGGCACCCGACCTCCTGACGCCGACGGGACGTCTGACGACGACAAGACGGGACGTCTGACGACGACAAGATGGGATGTCTGACACCGACGTGACATCTGACACCGACTAGATGTCTGACGCCAGCGAATCGCTCGGCATTCATGAGACGCCTGACATCGTATCAACCCGCAGTACGGTCAGAATTTGGCATACGACGAATCCACTCCTTTTCGCCCGGGGTTGCTGCCCAAATAAAAGCATCGGCCAGCTCACCGTCTGACTCAGGAGTGGAGGGGGGCAACTGTTGGGGAATACCCACCGACCGACTGACGAACGGACCAACCGACCGACCGACTGATGGCTGGAGGGACCGACCGACCGACCGATGGCCGGAGGGACCGACCGACCGACTGACAGCCGGAGCGACCGACCGACGGACGCCATCACCGGCCAATTAACGGCCCACAACCGACTGAGGATGTGTCGGTCGGACATACTTTTTCCGACTGACTGAACCTGGGAGTCTGATGACCGACTCACGTAAGACTCACTGACCAACAGAGGGGCCCGAATCTCTACCCGACGCCACTCAGCTGGCCACCGACCTAGGGTCGGTCGACTCCTCCGATCGCCGTACAGCCGTCAGAGCTTGTCAGTTCTGACAGCAACATGCGGCACTGCCACCTAGGGGCATTGTCCCGCCTAGGGCATTGTCAACCCTAGTGATTTGACAGCCCCACGGCGACATGACACTTTTACGGTGACTCTGACAGTCTACAGTGAGTTGACAATTCCTCAATTGTCTGCGCCATTAATGACGGCGCCATACCACGCTCCACTATATATATCGGGGAAGGCAACAGTGCAAGGGATCTCCACTTCTCGACTTCGAAACCACAGACTCTCTCTCTCTCTCTCTCTCTCTCTCGATTGAGCTCTCTGTCTTCATTTCACTATTGTCCAGTCACCTCTCTGACTTGATCGTCGGAGGGTCCCCGCCGGAGCCGCCTCCGGTCAGTGTGGACTTTTCTTTTTACAGGCGCTCGTTCCCCGATGATCAGACGACGAGGCGATTGGCCGCAACACCACCAATGCTTTATCAAGAGATTTTTCATTTAATTCTAATCTTTTGCATTTATACCCTGCTTTGGTCCGTATTTTAAGAGCTGATGCTTATATTGCTGCATTTCCTCGACATGGATTGTAGGAGTCTACTTATTTTGATGTACATTAGTTCCTTCTCTTGCTCTTCACAATCTATGCCTTGGCTGTTCGTATGCTTCTTCTTCTTTTGTGTTTCTTCAAATTCTTGTTATATTTGTGAGAACTCTTCTTTCCCATCTGGATGCTCAGGGGGTCAGTGGAATGCTAGAGGCTTGCCTTCTTGTTGGCTATTTGTCCCGAATCTCTGCACCTTTTATCCGATCCACCAGATGGAGGAGCTTTGGCTTAATATGTGCTATGGGGTTGCTCCTGCATTGGTCATTATTTGCAGCATATTATTATGTTTTGCTACGCTTTGGGATTACCTTTACCAGATGGTTTTATGATTTGGCATCCACTATTGTATCTCCAAACATCCATTTACATGAAGTATCTTGTGCCTGTCATTCATTGGTTGCTGGGGGATGCTCTTTTCTCTATCCTCCGATATATAAAAACACTCATCTTTTTTATTTAAATATAAAGTCTCTTTCAGAAATCTTGCACTATGTGAGCATGGATATCATCCGAAGTGGGAGACAACTTTTCAGGAAGACATTGTATGCATTTATTCTTTTGTCTAGCAGCATGACCTTGTCATGTCTTTTACATGTTGCTGGGAGATATTCTTTATTCTATTCTCTGATATATGTCTAGATCGGCAAGCATCTTCAGCAACTTCTGTATATTATGCTGCAATTCCTTACCAGCATGTCATCCACGTACACCTCCATGTTGCGTCCGATCTGATCTTTAAAGATCTTATTGACAAGTCGCTGGTAGGTGGCGCCGGCGTTCTTCAGTCCGAAGGGCATCACCCGATAACAGTAGAGGCCCTTGGGAGTCACGAAGACGGTATGCTCCTCGTCTTCAGGCACCATCCGGATCTGGTTGTATCCGGCGAAGGCGTCCATGAAGCTGAGCAGTCGAAATCCGGACGTCGCATCCACCAGCTGGTCGATCTTTGGAAGTGAAAAGCTATCCTTTGGGCAGGCTCGGTTCAAGTCGGTATAGTCGATGCAAATCCTCCACTTCCCGTTGGCTTTTTTGATCATGACAACATTGGCGAGCCAATCGGGATACGTGGATTCTCGGATGAAGCCCGCTTCGAGTAGCTTGTCCACTTCTTCGTTGATGGCCCTCTGCCTCTCTGGAGCGAAGGACCTTTTCTTCTGCCTCACCGGCCTCATCGTCGGGTCGATGTTGAGTCGGTGGGTTATTGTCTCTGGAGGGATGCCTGACATATCTGCAGCTGACCAAGCAAATATGTCGGCATTGGCCGTCAGCAGCTCCGTCAGTCGTCGTCGTTCGGGGTCAGGCAATTGAGACCCGACCCAAACCTTCTGGTCAGGATTTTTCGCTATCGGGATCGACACGAGCTGCTCGGCCGGCGAACCCCGTTCTTCCTCCTCCCGCTGGTCCATCTTGTCGATCGTCAGGGAGCCTTTCAACTTGTCGTTTTGAGCGGAGATCTGGAAGCATCGTCGGGCGAGCTGTTGATCCCCGCGCATCTCTCCGACCCCATTTTTGGTCGGAAACCAAACGAGAAGATGGTACGTCGAGATGATTGCCTTGAGGGCGTTTAGTCCGGGTCGTCCAAGTCGGCGTCGGCCTGGGCGATCGATAGATCCTCTTCAGCTTTGGCGAGCTTCTCCAGGCTGATCCGAAGCTGCTCGCGCTCGCCTTCAAGTTCGGCGGCGACGCCATCCCGCTCGCGCCGCAGACGATGCACGGTCCGGCCCTTGCGTTTGGCTTCCTTTTTGGCCGACCTTAGCTCGGCCCCAAGCCGGGAGACTTCGTCTACCAACTTGGCCTCCCGATCGGCCGACTGCTTTAGGTGGTCGACCAGTATTGCCCGATCGGCTTCGGCCACCGCCGACCTCTCCTTCCAAGCCGCCCGAACGTTCCCGAACCTCCGGTACCCGGCTTCAAGCTCCGACATGGTGTAGATCAGCTGCCGACACAAGTGTTTCGTCAGGAAAACAAAGTGACGAAAACACTAAGGAAAAAGGATGCGGAACAAGGCTTACCTCGACCATGGTCGGGTAGAACGACGACAGCATCTCGGTCACTTGCCGAGACCTCAATGCCTCCACGTCGGCCGGGAGGAGGATTCCCTGGCACAGCCTCCTGGCCAGGTTGTGGTCGGTGTGGTCGCTTGGAGATCATGTTGATGACTCCGGCCGTCGGCTGATTAGTCGCCGCTTCTTCAGTCGGCCGGGATCATCGATCGACAACTGGTTGGGTCGGCGGGTTCTTCCAAAATTTACCGAGATACCCCCGGCGGATGAGGGCTTCAATCTCATCCTTAAGCTGGATGCACTGCTCGGTGTTATGGCCGTGGCCTCGGTAAAATCGGCAGTACTTTCGACGGTCGAGGCCTTTTGCCTTCAGAGGCG
Source organism: Elaeis guineensis (assembly GCF_000442705.2). Taxonomy (NCBI): domain Eukaryota; kingdom Viridiplantae; phylum Streptophyta; class Magnoliopsida; order Arecales; family Arecaceae; genus Elaeis; species Elaeis guineensis. The sequence continues at coordinate 156,215,185 of NC_025993.2, read as the reverse complement.
GAGGCCGTCGCAGGTATTCTTCCCCCTCGATCTCCATTAGAATCTGTGCACGAGGAGCGGAGAGAGGAGTGTAGGAATCATACCTGGGGCGTGCCGGCCCTGGAGTCCGTTGCCGGGGTGACTTTTGGATTCGTCGGGGTGGCGAGACCCGACTATCGGTCGGGGGCCTGCTGGGTTCGGCGGGTTCCCGACCCTTCCTCCGCTTCTCCTTCGGGCCTCTGGGTTCGGTCAAGCATCGGTCGGAAGCTCCTTCATCCACGCGCATGTACTTGTATGCGCGCTCCAGCAGCTCGGCGTACGTTCGGGGGAGGGTCTTGTCCAGAGAGTAGGTAAATCGGGACGCCCTCAGCCCCCGCTTCATGGCTGAGATAGCCATGTCTTCGTTGAGGTCCCGGACCTCAAGCGTGGCCGTGTTGAATTGCGCCACGAAGTGTCAGAGCGTCTCATTCTCCCCCTGTTTGAGGGAGAAAAGGCTGTCCGACTTTCGCGATGGCTTCCGACTGGTACCGAAGTGGGCCACGAACGAGTGCTCGAGCTGTCCGAAGGAGTGGATACTTCTCGATCGAAGATCGGAGTACCAGGCCCTAGCAGCCTTGCGAAGTGTGGCGGGGAAGCCGATGCAAAAAAGAGCGTCGGTTGCCCCTTGGATCGTCATGAGAGCTTTGTAGCTCTCAAGGTGGTCGATCGGGTCGGTGGAGCCGTCGTATGGCTCCACGTGTGGCATCTTGAACCGACTGGGAATCGGTTCGTCGAGAACTAGTCGGGAGAGAGGTTGGGCGGTCTGGAAGTCGACGTCATTCGAAGACTTCTGGCCGTCCACCTGCAACTGCGTGAGCCGACGGTCGATTTCTTTGAACCGACGCTCGTAGTCGTCCGTCCGTCGGTGCTGGGAGACCCCAGGAGTGGAGTCTCCGGAAGATTCCAAGGGGGAGGTGGACGGCGTTCGCGGTCGCTTCTCCTTCCTCGCCCGTTCCAGCAGGGAAGGAGAGGGCTGCTGGGACTGTCGGTCATCGCGCCATGGCCGTCCCCCCTCCTCTCTGTGGGAGCGCTGTTGCGGGCGCTAGCGCGGAGGCGACGGGGATCGGTGCGGGCGTCGGCGGCTGCTCCTGGAGGGCATCGGACGGGCCGTCGGTTGTTGCTGGAGGCTCTTGACCGCGTCCGTCAGTACGGTCATCTGCCATACGATGGCCACGATCTGCGCCTCCGTGGTCACCGCGGGGTGTGGAGAGCTGGGCTCCGCCGCTGAGGGTGGCGGGGAGGCCTCTTCCCGACGGGAAGAGCGCCTCACCGACCCGGTGATCCTCGATCGCTGGGCTCTTATCTTCATCATCGTTTCCCCTACCTGGCGCGCCAATCTGTTGCGGCCAATCGCCTCGTCGTCTGATCACCGGGGAACGAGCGCCTGCAAAAAGGGAAGTCCACACTGACCGGAGGCGGCTCCGGCGGAGACCCTCCGACGGTCAAGTCAAAGAGGTGACTGGACAACAGTGAAATGAAGACAGAGAGCTCAATCGAGAGAGAGAGAGAGAGAGAGAGAGAGAGCCTGTGGTTTTGAAGTCGAGAAGTGGAGATCCCTTGCACTGTTGCCTTCCCCGATATATATAGTGGAGCGTGGTATGGCGCCGTCATTAATGGCGCAGACAATTGAGGAATTGTTAACTCACTGTAGACTGTCAGAGTCACTGTAAAAGTGTCATGTCGCCGTGGGGCTGTCAAATCACTAGGGTTGACAATGCCCTAGGCGGGACAATGCCCCTAGGTGGCAGTGCCGCATGTTGCTGTCAGAACTGACAAGCTCTGACAGCTGTACGGCGATCGGAGGAGTCGACCGACCCTAGGTCGGTGGCCAGCTGAGTGGCGTCGGGTGGAGATTCGGGCCCCTCTGTTGGTCAGTGAGTCTTACGTGAGTCGGCCATCAGACTCCCAGGTTCAGTCAGTCGGAAAAAGTATGCCCGACCGACACATCCTCAGTCGGTTGTGGGCCATTAATTGGCCGGTGATGGCGTTCGTCGGTCGGTCGCTCCGGCTGTCAGTCGGTCGGTCGGTCCCTCCGACCGTCAGTCGGTCGGTCGGTTGGTCGGTCCGACCGTCAGTCGGTCGGTGGGTATTCTCCAACAAGTCTTATCTCCTATAAAACTTTCTTTTTCATATTTATCATAAAAGCAACCAAACAAAATTTGTCATTGAATTCGTGTATTTCTGTTTCAACAAACCCTGGTAACCGAGCAACCACGTTGGGGTCAAAACGAGAACACTAGTTGGCAAGTTTACATTTTAATTCGACTTTATGGGGTCGCAAAAAAATCAAAGCTTCTTTGAGAAGATCTTGGGAAATGCTTAATATTGATTTGGCCGGAAGGAAATGCTAGAATCTTTCTAGTCAATCCTTGCTTTCTAACATTCGGGGAACCTCCGTAGTGACAAAGCAAAATCAAGTCATTATCAAATTATAAGTGCCCTTGCTCCATTATTTTCGCAACATCAGCTCTTTCCTCATGTACAATAATTTATTCTTTTCTTAACAGAAGTTGAAAGAAAGCATTTCGCATCCCACTGCCCCAAAAAGAAAAAATTTTAATTCCAGGGCTTCAAACACAACTCTCAAGCTTAATTATTGTATTTAGTAAAGGAATTCAAGATAATTAATTATTTTGAATTAAAAAAAGTCGTTAATCATTTCCTCCGTAATTGTGCTCAGTGCAGGCATATCCGTTCTGTGCTGCCCGCTGCGGCTAAGTGGGTCCGAGAATTGAAAAATTAAGTCGTTTATATTCCCAACTAAGTCCTATTGACCGAGTTAGACAGGCAGTACAGAAGCCTCCGATCTCCACTTCTGCATAACAAAATTTCTTGTGCGGTGTGCAACTCGGAAACCAGAGTGGCTTTCAGCCGGTAGCAATACCAATGCCCAAGCTGTCAGCCGGTTGAAACGTAATTATAATAGAACCATATGTCCAGCTACTGGTTGATCTCAGCTCTCCATGAGGTAATTGAAATAATTCCAGGAAAGGTAAATCTATCAAATGATTGGGACCAAAAAAGAGGCTCCAGTTTCACTTGAATCCATCGATTATTTTTTTCGATTTTTTTTTTTTTTCCCTGCAACATCAACGGATTGTAATCCACTAATCAACCACATCAATGGAAGGTCCGAGACGCTTTTCAGGTCTCCAATTGTTTTTGCCGCAAAGAATCTACTTTGATGCATTGAATTTTTAAGCCAGAATCCATCCTGCCACCGCAAAAAAACAGAACTTTTCTTGTTCGTTTCACGAGAAGAAATGATCGACTTTACCATGGATTAAAACTTAAATCACGGAACTCATCATTACATGTATCGAGTTCTATGACTGATGCATTAAAATATGTCCTATTAAAGCATAAGCTTGCAACTAAAAAGGTTCTTTTATAAGAGTATTTTCCATGTAATATTGATGTTGAAACAGAGTACGCCACAGAGACACAAGGAAGGCATTTTGGACACTTCGATATCCGACAAGAGCTTCATGCAGCAGTCACCAGCGCTGCTGAAACGATAGCATTCTCGGTTGTTCTTTTAACACAAACCTCCTCAATCATTTTCTCTAGCGTAAGCCATGACGCTCCACCATCCATCGCCTTTCTCGCCGCTTCCGCCCAGTTCCTCGCCCTCCCTGCTGCCTCCTTTCCTTTCTCTCCCACCAACAGTTCTCTCGCCGATCTCTCTATCTCCTCCGACATAACTAGTCCGTTGGGTGTGCCGCCGCTCGGTCGAACCCTCAGCCCAAGCTTGAGCTCATCGACAACAAACTTTGCATTAAGCTTCTGCTCGGCCATCAGCGGCCACGCCAGGATCGGCACACCAGCAGACACGCTCTCCATCACCGAGTTCCATCCGCAGTGGCTGATGAATCCTTGGACACTCCCATGGTGAAGAATCTCCATCTGGTTCACCCAGCCCCGAACCACCCTCCCTCTGTCCATCACCCTCTCCTCAAACCCTTGCCCGAGATCCATCGCCTTGGCCCGAACCACCCACAAGAAGTCCAACCCGGATCGCTCCAACCCGATAGCAAGCTGCTGCAGCTGGGCCGCCGACAGCTCAGCCTGGGATCCGAAGGCAACATAGATAACCGGTCGATTCATGCGCTGCCGCGAGTCCAGCCAGTCCATCCACCCGGTCTTCTCGGCTGGCGGGGATGTTTGCCTGGCCAGGCATAGTGGGCCGATGCACCAGGCTCTAGGTACGCCCTCCGTGTTGCACCGGTCCACATAAGCCGCCTCCAATTCGTAGAAGCTATTGACCAGGACCCCCTGGCTAGCACCGGTGGCCATCGTTTGCTCTACAATGAACTGGAAGTGGGGATCCTTCGGGTCCGGGTTGGGGTCGTCAAACGGCGGTTCGAGGTCAGACCGGGTGAGCCAAATATGGGGAAAGCCGGGAACCATGAAGGGCTCGTCGTAAGAGGTCACTCCGGCGTGCGGCTTGTATACGGCGACCTTGCAGCTAACCGTCTGGGCAAAGTTGCCCATCCCGTAGAAGACCAGCCTTGGGATCCCAAACTTGGAGGCGGAGTCGTTGGTCCAGCCAAGGAAGCCGTCGGAGATGAGGAGGCTGACCGTCGGCAGGCTGGCGAGGGCTCGCTCGAAGTGCGGCCTCAGGCGCTTGACCGCGTACGTGAAGGGTATAAAGAGCGACATGGAGGGAAGGCGGTCGGTACTCTCGACGCCGGCTGGGATGTCGGGGACGTTCTCCGGGAAAGGAAGCTCGACGATGGATGCATCGGTGCCCGCGAGGGAGTCGCGGATGAAGGGAGCGTTGAGAGGGGTGGTGAAGAAGGTGAGGGTGGCGAGGCGGCGGCGGTGGAGGAGGTGGGCTAGATGGATGAGAGGGATGGTGTGGCCTTTGGACATGAAGGGAAAGACGGCAATGTGAGGAAGAGGGAGGGGAGAAGAGCCCATTAGGTGTCTCTTTTTGAATACGAGAAGGATGTCATCGGCCCATCTTTGCAACGAATTTATAACCGCAGCAACCACTTGGTAGATCGATTATTGGTTGGACCTGGTCTACGGTAGGCCATCATGCGTTACCAAATTATCTTTTAATATCTTTTTCCTCTATACCAACATGGTATTTAATCCAGTTCCCTGCCAAATTATTTATGATCCATTTTGGAGCAGGTCCAACCAATTATCTCTGGTTGGTCCGATGCTTTAGGTTACAGGCCGGCCACTAGGAAAGTCCATTAGGTAGTTAATCAATGTCCTTGTTTCTAGAAGCAAGAAATTATGAAGGCAAAAACGTTTACTAACTCGAATATGCCACTCGACAAATCATTCAGTCTGTGTGGACTGGTTGGTGGGAGAAATCTGAATGACTATTTGGGTGAGTTTCCCAGCCTCGCACCGGTGGAGGCATGCGTAGGCACGTTGATAGGCTGACAGCGTGCGGTCCAAGTAGTTGGTTCCCCAAGGAAGGGCATCCGCGATGTCGGGGATGAGTTCACCCTAATCACCGCCGGTGGAACTCACCGTTGAATGGAAAGACGGGGAAAACGTGACTCGTGACGAAAAATTCCGGCTGTTATAGGCATGATGACATCATGCACGCTAGTCTTACTAAATCAACTCTACGAATGGCGTAAGGCAGCTCTAGCTTTATAGGTTGTTCGTCTGCGATCGTAAAAATTCTCTATTCTGGAAACATGGCATCCAAGTCAACAAGCAAAGTCAATAAGCAACTCCACGACGATAAGAAATTTCATGGGCATCGAGAAGAAAATTATTAATGTGGGAAACAACCTTAACAATTGGGCACTTATAATGGGCACACATAATTTTTTTTTTCTTTTTTTTAAAGGGGACTTATAGCTACTCAATCAAATATTAAAAAAATGAAACTTCATGACAAAATTTTGGTTTACAAAACTTTTGTTCTTTTTATCTCAATTATTAATCAGCCATACGATATGCTCATTCAAGTTTCATCACCGTATAAGTTTTTGAGATCTGTTCCAGTAATTTTCTGGAGTCAATTCAAACAAATAGTACTTGGAATTGATCTAAGGAAACATAACATGTGATTGATCCATATTATTGGAAACAGTTGATCTTATAGAAAGATTAGCAGCTGATGTTATTCACTTAAATTAATTTTGATAAATTAAACAAGGTAATAAGCACATTGTTCCTAGCATTGCCTTATTCACATCTATTAATCGGGTCCCACTAAATAATAGTGGTCCCTTTGCCCTGCTTGAAAGATATTAGTATAAGATCTGCAACATTTGCAAATTAAGTAATCGGTATCAAGTCAGCAAATATGTGGAAAAAACAAATAAAATATTATAGGCCTTGTTGTTACAAAATTGTGTAATGAAATAAGGATTTCCAACCAGTTGGAGATTTTCAAAATCAATCGAAATATATTTTATTTCATATTTTCTTCTTAAAATTACCACGATGTTTATACCTCTTATTTAAATATTGTAAATTGGGTTTGCTATCATTGCATGCAAAGCATTGTCATAGACAACATATATGTCATGCACAGCGGATATATTTTACTTTTGCAGCCTTTATCAAGTTCTTCGCTCTCTTTGTTGCTTTCTTTCCCTTCTCCGTTGGTAACAATTTTCTAACTTTTCTTTCTATCTCTTCTGACATCACATGCTCATCAACTAAAATCTTTGCATCGAATCTCTACTCCATCATCAGCCACACACGGATTTGCACGCCCATGGATATTGCTCTACATCACGGGGTTCCATCCACAATGGATTGTAAATTCTTGTAAGACTCCCATGGTGGACAATCACCATTAGTCAACCACCCCCAAAACCCCTCCCTTTGCTCGGCCTAGTAAACCAGTCGAAGCTCAAAGAGAAACCTCAGCCCATGACCGGATTCCAACTACAGGTCAAGCCACTCTATCCACCTGGGCTACTCAGGTGGCTGGGCTATATGATGGGCCATCCAGACCGGGCCGACGCACCGGGCTTTAAGCCCAACCTTGCCATTCCACCAATCTACCTCCGGCTCATAGAAGCTATCAACCACCATCCCAAGGCTCGCTTGCTCGGAAATGAATTCGTAAAGGGGGGGACCTCATTGTCTGGGTCGTATGAAGCCACATCAGCATGTGGCTTTTATTTGGTCACGATACGACTAACAGCCGATGCCAGCCTTGCAGGCATAGTCATTTGTCTGGCCATGGAAACAGTCAAATATTATAAAGCTTACCATCAGCAGGCGAGCAAGGACCTACTCAAAGGGCGGGCAGAGGAGCCTCATGGCCCCGATGAAGGGAAGAGCGACATAGAAGGAAGCTTATCGGTGCTCTGGATGCGAGATGGTAGCTCACATGCGGGAAGGCGGTTAGACACATTATGAATGTACTTGATACGTGTCAATGGCTGACCAAAAAAAATAAAAAAGTTTGACATTAGAATTAAACTAGCATGATGGCTGGATGGGCCTATTAATTTTATAAATATAAAAAAAATAGCTATCATAATAATAAATTTCGACATAAAGTAAATTATGAACATAATAATTTAGTTTGTAATTTAATTGAAGCAAATAAAAAAATAAATCAAATATTCAAAATAATAGTTTTGATCCAAATGAATTGGAACTAAATAATCAAATAGAATTTTGGTATGATATGAAGACTGTCGTAGGGAAAAGTTAATTGATGTTGATCATGCAATAATTTATTATTCAAATTGTGTTTCATTATTATTTTCTATCGATTGTTTTGGGTGGGTTCATGAATTTATGATACCTTCATTTCTTAATTACTTTCAATTATGCAATAGTTATTCAAATGGTTGGTTGATTTGGTGTGGCGTTATTCTACGGATATAGAAAAGTAAAGTTTTTTTTTTTATATCAAATAATTGATATTTTATTTGTAATGCTTATAGAATATATTCTACAAATCTATCTTATAGTATTCTTGATCTTTAGATTTATTAATATTAATAGTAAAAAAATATTATCATTATTATCAATCGAACACATGCAATACAAGGGTTAAGTGCTAGTTTGGTTTGAGATAATAATCTCAATATCAAAGATGATGTAGATAAAGGTAGTGAGATTATTGGTTGCACCAAATATTCTATATGATAGTCGTTCCAAATTATCCCTACTCTTCCAATCATTATTTAATCTAGTGATGGGATATCTATCCTCAAGGTCGGATATCTAAGATCATCCAGAGCGCTGATTTTGGACTGAAATTTGAGGATAAAAATATCTATCAGATTGAAATTAATATTTATTGTATTTTAATATTATTTTAATATATATACTAATATAATATTTTTACTACTATTAATATGATATTTATATTAATATAATATTATACTTAATATTATATCTATATCCATATTAATATAATATTAATATATTAATATTATATCAATATATAAATTATTATGGTGTAGTGTTATCTTATAATAAATTAATATTATATTTATATTAATATAAATATAGTATTATTATTTATATAAAATTTAGGATTAAAAAGTATGGGATGTGATTTTTTAAAATAATAATTGATTTTATTTTATTATATTATATCTATTTTATTATATCTATTCCAAAACTCTAACACAACAACCACCAAACAACAAATCAAAGCTAAAATTAATCAAAAGACATAAAAAAGAAATCTCATAAACAACATGCAAAAGGAGACTAGTTGATCAATGACGTCTTCCCCGTACTGTAGATCAAACTAAGAAGCATAGGATAGTTAAAGAATAAAAATAAAAAAAAACCAAGAACAATAGGTTAAAAGAAAAGAAAAAAAAAGAGATCGCAAGATCAGATGCATCTTCGAACCCTAAAAATCGCATCGATCGAAAACTAGATCGATAGAATTATAACATGCGAATCAAGAGTGGAAAGAACTCGAAAAGAGGATTAAAGGGAAGACACTTACCTATTGTCGCCAAGGATGATAACTTTGAGTAAGGTCCGCCAAGAAAGAGAAGGATACTTACCCACTGTCGCTGAGGATGATAACTTTGAGCAAGGTCCATTTCTGTGAGGCCATGGTGGAAAAATGATTTCGATTCAAAAAGAACACTAAAAAAAGAGGGGCAATACTTTTTGATAAATCTAGAAAAAATGCATCACCTGTTTCATTTATTGGAGAGAAAGTCACCTATTCCATTTATTGGAGAGAGAAAGAGAGCTCTCGAAGGTTCCTTTTGATTTAAGCACAGCACGATGTGGGATGGCCCGAGCAAAGAGCAATTTTTCTCTATGTTTTCCTGTTTTCTCCCAATCCAAAAACTCTACCTTTTTATATTTTTTGCCATTAATGGGATCGGATCTAAGCTACAGCTCCATCATCTAAGCTTTCCTTACGGTCGCTCCAAGCCTCCTATCTGATTGGGACTCATTGAGCTTCTCGCCACATGGCATACTAAAAAATACCTCAGAATTTAACGTGTCAACACAGAATACTACCCCTAATACTCATTTATCACTTTACTATTATTATATAGATGCAAGAGTACTTTTTTGTGCACCATGTGTGGTGCAATAAAATCGATATGGAGCGCACCATCCAATTACATTAGAGGACATAGCATACTTAATGATGGGATAGATATTTAATGCCACTCAGCTTTTTCTTTCTTCAATTTTTAGTGATGAAAATATCCTTCTTTTTATATAATCAAGAAAGATAGTTTTATTACTTCCTAATGCCTTATATAATTTTTTATAAATATATATGATATTTTAAATAATATATATAATTTTTTATATCTTTATGACATTCTGAATAATATATATAGTTTTTTGATATCTTATATGATTTTTTATAAATATATTTGACATCATGAATAATATATATGATTTTTTGATGCTTTGTATGATTTTTTGTGAATATATATGATATTCTGAATAATATATATGATTTTTTGTGAATATATATGACATCTTGAATAATATATATGACTTTCTTATGTCTTATATGATTTTTTATGAATATATATGACATTCTGAATAATATATATGACTCCTGTAAAGATATATGTAATCTTAAATAATATATATGACTTTTTAATATCTTATATGACTTTTTGTCAATATATATGATATTCTTATCAGTATATATTGTTCAACATATCATATATATTGATAAAAAATTATATATATTATTTAAGATATCATATATATTGGCAGAAAGTTATATAAGGTATTAAAATATATATATATTATGTAGGATGTCATATATTTTCATAAAAATCATATATATTGATAAGAAGTCATATAAGATATTAGAAAGCTATATAAATTATTCAGGATGTCATATATATTACAAGAATCATATATATTATTTAGGATGTCATATAAGATATTAGAAAGTCATATATATTATTCAAGATGTCATATATATTTATAAAAAATTATATATATTATTCAAAATATCATATATATTTATAAAAAAATATATAATATATCAGAAAGTCATATATATTATTTAGAATGTCATATATATTCATAAAAAAATTATACAAGATATCAGAAAGTAATAATACTGTTCTTTCTTTGTTCTATAGAAAGAAGAGCATTTTCATCACTAAAAATTAGAGAAAGAAAAAATTGAGTGGCATTAAATATCTATCCTATTATTAAGTATGCTACGTGGTCTAATGTGATTGGGTGATGCGCTCTACATCAATTTTATTGTACCTTATGCAGTGCACAAAGACTTTCTTTTAAATGCAAATCAGCTCAATAAAGATACTAAAAATTAGGAAAATAATTCCAAAGATCTAATTAAATAAAGATAGTATTAATAAAATCTAAGTATATTTAAAAAATATGACATTACAATCAGTGAAAGATCTTATCCCATCAACATGTATAATATGGTGTTGGAATTAAAATAAGATTTATACTTACAGTCTTGGACCATATTGTTTTATTGGTTAGTCCCAGTTACAATCACAAACAGAAAATAACATTTTCTATAGGCTAGATGCTTCTGCACAGAGAGTTTTATTTCAAGAGAAATTTTTTTTATGGAGGATATCATAAAGAATTTCTACGGATGATATCTCAAAGAATAGTTTCTCCTCTTTTTAAATTGTGATGTAGAAGTGAGAGGCTATAAATATAACTATCTCTTGACAGTTTTATTAGAAATAGACTTGATCATGTTGGCCCATCATGGATGTCCAACCCAAATCTATTGTCTATTATATGATAAAATATTTTTTACTCCTAAAACTATCTCCTAGACTTGTGCTAAATCAAATCCAAATATGTTATGAAAAATATACTTTTCTTTTTTATTTTTCCATCTTCTTTTTAGCCTTCCTGAAAAATGTACAGGTATCTATCAAGTAGCTCCAAAGAAATTATTTTCTCTTCTTCTATATAGACTTTAGATGATTCGGCTGATAGTTACAATAATATGAAATAAGATTTTGCCATAATTTAAGTATTGAAATCTTAATTTTAATCTATAAATATTTTAATGTGTATAAATCATGATCAATCTTAATTTAAAAGCTTTATCATGCATTTCAACACAGCAGCACAATGGAAGTCAATCATTTTTTATCTACTTGAGGCATAGGTTTGAGATTATGAAAATATGTAAAAGACATAAAAATATGCAAAAATAGGTTTAAACTAGTAGTAACTACGTTCGGGCTTTAAATGCCCACTTTACAAAATCGAGCTTATATAATTTTGGTGGTTTCAACCGGAGCCAAGATATCTCGAAGGGATGGGTCCAATTTGATCTAGTCATTAGGGTTCAGACTAATATCTAAATATCCCTTGGTTGGTATTCTACGCATGGCCGAGGATCAAGGCTTGAATATTGTTCAATTTGAGGAGTCAGCAGAGGTCCAATCTTACAATTGGCTTGACCAAATATTTCTTTTGTCAGATATTTTAAATTATTTATAGAAAATGTGAATTATTTGTTTTTGATTAAAAAAGATGATAGAAGATGGTTCTTTTTTGAGAAAATTTGATTGGTTCACTACATCACAAAAGTATATTAAGGGTCTGTTTAGATGGATGGCCCAAATCCTGTGAGATTCTTGACCCAATTACCAATAGTATTGGATATAAATTGGCTAGGCCCATGTTTTCAAACATCCAAGATTGCATTTTTAGTGGGTTGATCCGAATCTCATAGAAAGAAAAAAATAAACTATTGAGATGATTTTTTTCTTCATATGGGATCCAAGCTAAGCCCATTCAAATGATGGCCCTAGATGCTTGAAAATATTGGCTTGGCCAGCTTATGATTTAATACTTTCGGTGTTTGTGCCCCAAATATTGTGGGATTTTGGATCCAACCATTAAAACAGGCCTTAAATGATTTGACTATCTACGATGGAAAGGTTATTACTGCTAAATCCCATTCTTTGTATGCTGTGTGTCACAAAATGGTAAGAGTTCTGCAGATGAATTTTATATTGTAAAGTGTTTTTTAGCAAAGGAAGCTAATTAAGCAGAGCATTTGATACACAAGGGGCATGTTGCTTTTTTTGCAAATGGCACAATTCCATGAATTAATGAAATGAACTAATTAGCTGCCCAAAAAAAAAAAAAAGGAAGACGTCACCTATTTTGGCATATATGGCAGATTCCGATCCACGCGACGATCCATCGTTAGAGCAATACTACCTATAAAAACCATGCCAACAAGCACCATGCTACCAATCTTTGTACCAATTTCTACAACAGCCAAAGAGATTGAAGCTAAACATGTCTTCTCCTCTCCCTCACGTAGCCATCTTTCCTTTCATGTCCAAAGGCCACATCATCCCTCTGGTCCATCTAGCCCACCTCCTCCGCCGCCGCCGCCTCGCCACCCTCACCTTCTTCACCACCCCTCTCAACGCTCCCTTCATCCGCGACTCCCTCACCGGGATCGATGCATCCATCATCGAGCTCCCCTTCCCGGAGGACGTCCCAGGCCTTCCCCTGGCGTCGAGAGCACCGACCACCTCCCCTCGATGTCGCTCTTCCTCACCTTCTACAACGCCACCAAGCAACTCCGCCCACACTTCGAGCAAGCTCTCGCGAGCCTACCGACCGCCGTCAGCTTCCTGATCTCCGATGGCTTCCTTGGCTGGTCCACCGAATCGGCCGCCCAGCTGGGGATCCCGAGGGTGGCATCCTATGGGATGGGCTGCCATGCCACGGCCATCACATACTACATAAGTCGAGAAATGCCATATCGTGGTCTCGACTCCGATGACCAGCCTTTCACGGTCTCCGGCTTTCCAAATCTCTGGCTCACCTCGGATGACCTAAGCCGGATCTCGGACGACCCACATCCTGAGGATGAGCTATATAAGTTTCGCCAAGAAATCCAACCCGCACCGGATACCCGTGGACTCATAGCCAATAGCTTCTACGAACTGGAGCCGGGCTACGTTGATCACTGGAACGGCCACATTGGACCCAAAGCTTGGTGCGTCGGCCTGCTCTGCTTGGCCCAGCAAAAGACCCGCTCCAACAACCGGAGCGAGTTGCTCCAGTGGCTGGACTCCAGGTTGGCCTTGAAGCGGCCTGTCGTGTACGTAGCGTTTGGGACTCAAGCGGTGATCTCCGCGTTACAGTTGAAGGAGATCGCTATTGGATTAGAGCGGTCCGGGGTGGACTTCGTCTGGGTGGTGAGGGACAAGGGAGTGGACTTAGGGGAAGGGTTCGAGGAGAGGGTCGCAGAGAGAGGGAAGGTGGTGAGGGATTGGGTGGACCAGTTGGAGATTCTGCATCATGAGAGCATTAGAGTGTTTGTGAGCCATTGTGGCTGGAACTCGGTGACGGAGGGGATTAGCGCCGGTGTGCCGATTTTGGCTTGGCCGATGATCGCTGAGCAAGGGCTCAATGCGAGGTTTCTGGTGCAGGATCTCGGCATCGGGCTGAGGGTGCGAGCCAGCGATGGCACGCCCCAGGGGTTGGTGAAGGGGGAAGATTTAGCGAAGTTAGTGAGCGAATTGGTGGACGGCGAGAAGGGGACGGAGGCAGCGAAGAAGGTGAAGGATTTGGCCCGTGCAGCAAGGATGGCGATGGAGGAGGGCGGTTCGTCATGGTGCACATTAGAGCAGATGATTGCAGAGGTGAGTGAGAAGAGAACCGCTGAATTGGCAGTTGGTCTAGCTTAATATCTGCCTGGTTTGGTTACATACCCATCATGGAAGAAATTTGTCTAGAGCCTAGCTATGCTCCATCATTTTCAGAATAAGATTTAAATGTTGTGGCTGTTTTGTCTTGCATAGCCTTTTTAAATAGAAAAAATATATAAGTATGACTTGGTAAAAATCACTCAAAAAGCGGAGCAGGGAGAATTGGGTTGAATATATGTTTAAGTCAATACATGCTAATTACATCCATAAGTTGGCGTACATATTCATGTCACAAATCATGCAAAGGTTGCTTTTGATGTACACTCAAATCAATTCATCCCGCAGCATGGCTGAATTACAAAGTCTCATCTCTTCCTATCAAGTACCTTGGGCATCCTTTGAGGTGCAAAAGGCTCCCAGAATCTGAGTGGAACATTTTGCTACAATACATCGAATCCAAACTTTCCACTTGGAAAGCAAAATTTCTATCTTTTGGAGGACAACTCACACTTGTTAATTTGATGCTAACCTCTCTACCTATTTACTATTTGTCACTGTTCAGATTATCGTTATGAGTCATAAAAAAATTGATTCATACCGGCAATCCTTCTTCTAGAGTGGGACTTCATCTACCAACAACGGTCTCTCTTACGAATTAATATTCATTGTAATGGTTATACCATGTCATATTTGTCACAAACCAATGAAACCCTTCCTTTCGCCAGTAAGGATAAGCACTATAGTAAAAGTTAAGTCATTCATGCTCTATCGGCTTTTTGGAATAGGATTTAGCACATCACTGGGAATGGCCAAGAAAATTTTTTCCGCAGAGATAACTGGCTATGTGATGTCCTGCTTCAATTCATCTTTTCCAACCTTTACTTGAGTAGCAGGAACAAGAACGTGACTGTCGCTCAACTCTTTAATCAGTAGAATCGCCATTGGAAGATAAAACTTTCTCCTAGCTTCTGCTCGACAACGAAGCTTGAATTTATATATCTTACTTCACTCCTAAATACGGCCACCTTAAACCTTGAAGATGCAAACAAGGCAAACAGAGAAAGCTAAAATGAAGAAAAAATTATCTTCATATTTCTTGATTGAAAAACTAATGAGGAGGTTCCTTTTTTTTTATACAATAAAAAGGACCATCTAGAATTCAAAAGAATGATCTAGAATGCTAGCTAAGCTGTACAGATTAAGAAAGGATTCATAGCAAATCTTTCCCTTTTCTTGCCAGCTAAAATAAGTAAGTAGATCAGCTGGATAACAAATCTTTAACGCCCTTTTGAGTAAGTAGACCAAGTGGATAACAAATCTTGGTTGCCCTTTTCTTGCTAGCTAAAATAGATGGATATTGTTGTTCTTTTCTTGCTAGCTAAAATAAGTAAGTGGATAACAAATCTTCATCCCTCCTTAAGTTGGAGGCTGGTGAAGATCAACCAAACCAAGCTTGGACAATATGAATGTAAAGGCAGCAGCAGACAAAGATTTAGTGAATACATCTGTCAATTGAAGACGAGATGGAGTGTGAATAGTTTGAAGAAACCCGCTGTTTATATGATCCCGAACAATATGACAATCTATTTCGATATATTTTGTACGTTCATGGAACGTTGGGTTGTTACTGATGTGAATGGCAGCTTGATTGTCGCAATGCAATGGAATGGGAGTATGGAGGGAAATCTGAAAATCTTGAAGAAGAAATGAAATCCACTTGAGCTCACAAGCTGTGCTGGCCATGCTTCTATATTCGGCCTCAGCTGAAGAACGACTCACGGTCGTTTGTTTCTTTGATTTCCATGAGATAAGAGCAGAGCTCAAAAAGATACAAAATTCCGTGATTGATCTACGGCTTGTTGGACATGCTGCCCAGTCAGCATCGCAATAAGCTTGAAGCTTGAAGGATGATGCTGCTGGAAAAAATACTCCCTTGGAAGGACATCCTTGTAAGTATTTGAGAACTTGTACAACAGCTTGCCAGTGAGGAATCCTTGGTGATTGAAGGAATTGACTGAGTTGTTGAACAGAGTATGTAATGTCTGGTCTAGTCAGACTTAAGTATAATAATTTTTCAACAACTTTTCGGTACTTTTCTGGATCTGGCATTAAATCTCCCATATTTGGTGATAAACGAAGAGCTTTTGCCATGGGAAAAGGGGCATGTTTAGCATTAGAAAGCCCAACGTCTTGTAGCATGTCAAGTATATACTTGCGTTGGCTGATAAACAAACCTTCTGATGATCGAGCAAGCTCAATACCTAAGAAGTATTTAACATATCCTATGTCTTTAATGGTGAACTCAGCATCAAGAAACTTCTTAGTGAAAAAAATGGAATGCTCATTTGTACCGGTGATAAGGACATCGTCAACATAAACAAGAAGAGCTTGAAAATCATCTCTAGAGGATTTGATGAATAGACAATGATCAGAAGATGACTGAGTGAAACCGAACTCCTTGAGTTTGCTTGTAAACTGTTTGTTTCATTGACGCCCCGCCTGTTTCAACCCATAAAGGGATTTAATAAGCTTACACACCTGGCCATTGCATGCCTTTGTATAACCCTCCGACGGTATCATATAAAGATCTTCGTCAATGAAACCATGAAGGTACGCATTGTTGATATCAATTTGATGAATAGGCCATTATTTGGCTAAACCAATGGTAAGAAAAATGTGCACCGTAACTATTTTAGCAACCGGCAAAAAACTATCTATATAATCAATTCCTTCAATCTGGTTATAGCCCTTAGCTACCAGTCGGGCCTTGAATCTATCTACTGTGCCATCCGGCTTGTACTTTATACGATATACCCATTTCGAAGCTATGGATCTTTTTCCTGCTGGAAGTTCAGTCAATTGCCATGTATTATTGCGCTCGAGGGCATCCAATTCTTGATTCATGGCTTGAACCCACTGGACATCATTCTTAGCTTGATGATAAGAAGATGGTTTCTTGACACTTGATACATTAGCAATAAAAGTAAGATAATCATGATTAAAGGTAGGAGCAGAAATGAAATGGTTATGGAGAAAAGATGTACCTGCAGAACCATCTTGATTAGGAGATAAAACTATTGGTAAAGAATTGTCATGTGTAGTTTGTGCTACAAAATCTTGTAGCCAAGCTAGTTTTGAGACCGTCCTTGTACTTCTACGAAAAGGTGCAATAAGAGGTACAATAGGTGATGTAGGACATGACTCTTGATGAGGTGATGGTGGTGGACACTCAACTGGAACATTGAAAATAGGGGTGGAAAAATCATTTTGTGTAGTCACAGGTATGATGGGTACAGGAATTGTGGATGAAGGATATTGACTAGATGATGAAATAGAAGGCTCATGTTTATAAGGAAAAATGGACTCGTGGAAGACTACATCTCTTGACATAAATACTGTGTATGATTTGATATCATAAACCTTATATGCTTTGTACCCAGATGCATATCCAAGAAACAGATATTTTGTAGCTCGTGGTTCAAATTTTGTTTTGTGTGGCTTGGTGTTGGTGGCAAAACATAAACAACCAAAGACTCTAAGGTGTTTATAATCTGGTAATTTGTGATATAAAACTTCGAAGGGTGTTTTCCAATTTAAAACCAAGGAAGGTAATCTATTTATTAAGTAGACAGTTGTAAGTATGGCTTCACCCCAAAATTATTTATGTTGATGGGAATGAAATAAGAGTGCTCGAGCTACCTGTAACATATGCTTGTGCTTTCTCTCAACCACTCTATTTTGTTGAGGTGTGTGAGGACAAGATTTTTGGTGAAGGATCCCTCGGTCTTGGAACATAGATTGGCAAGAGGCATTGATGAATTCCGAGCCATTATCCGTGCGAATGAATTGCACTTGTTTCTGGAATTGTGTTTCTGTTAAATTCAAAAACATAGTGAGGTGAGATAGGGTTTGGGTTTTATCTCTCATTAGGTAAGCCCAAGTTGTTCTACTAAAGTCATCTACAATGGTTAGAATAAATCTTGCTCCAGCGATTGTATGAATATGATATGGTCCCCATAAGTCTACATGTATCAATTCAAACACAGTTTTACTAGAAATTGTACTGATTGAAAAAGGTAATCGCTGCTGTTTTGACAAAGGACAAACTTCACAAGGTAGAGAATCTTTAATAGAAATATTGATATTTGGGATTTTGAACAATGTAGACTTGGATACATGACCTAAACATTCATGCCATAGAGCACAAGAGTTTGTGACAGACTGAACATTATTGCAACTTTTATGAAAAACAAACTGTGAAGGAGTGTGTGTGAATGATGAAGAATCAAGCTTGTATAAACCAGCATGTTCTTTTCCAATAGCAATTATCTCCTTAGTCCAATGGTCCTGCAAAGTACAATGAGAAGGAAAAAAATAAACCATAGTATTAGTAGATTGTAGAAGTTTACTGACTGAAAGAAGATTGTACTTGAAAGAGGGCACATACAACACATCTGTGAGAGTTATTTTTGGATGTAAAGAAATAGTGCCTATACATGTGACATTTTGTTTGGTCCCATCGGGTAAGTATATGGGTGAGGGGTTAGGTGGTTTATGTAGTTGAGAAAATATTTGTATATTTGAGCATATGTGGCTGGTTGCACCTGTATCAACTATCCAGGTACCAATATTCTCATTACCTTTGCTAAGAAGACACCAATGAGGTTCATTACTTGCAAAGTTCGAATAATTGACAGTGTTTGGCTCCATGGTCACCTTCCCTTTCATATACTTTACTATTTCTTGCTGAATTACGGTGGACAGATTAGAGCTCCGATCACTTGGCTGAGATGGAGGATTGAGTGGATCATCATCCATAGGGGTTTCATAAACTCGTGCTGTGTATGCCTGATTCTGTTGATTAGCACGTTTTTGCTTCAGCTCCTTGTACCAATCTGAGTAGCCGTGTAGTTTAAAACATGTGTCATGCATATGATCTTGTACCTTGCAATGGGTACAAAATCGATCCTCCTTTCTAGCAAAGTCACGCTTTTTGTTGCTACTAGAATTCTGACTTTTTTGAATATTAGCCTCTTTTGTACCTTCAGCCTTCAATCCTTTAACCATCATTGCCCCGACGTGATCCATCGAATCTGAAGTAGAGAGAACTTCACGCTATTTTTCAACACGAAGCACCATAAAATATGCTTTATTCACGGCGGGTAATGGATCGAGCAGCAAGATCTAGTTGCGGACATGATTGTAGCTATCATTCAAACCCATAAGAAATTGTATCAACCTATCTTCATTCTCAATACTTGCAACAGTTTTTGCAGCCCCACATGTACAGATCGAAAAATTCCTCAAGCAAGATAACTCATCCCAAAGCTTTTTCAGCTTTGTAAAATATACCATCACCGATATATTTCCTTGAGAGAACGAGCTAATTTCTCGTCTAATTTGGTAAAGCAACGGACCATTGCTTTCACCAAATCTTTGTTCAAGTTCATTCCAGAGTTCACATGCAGTAGTTACATAGAGAAATGCCTCTACTAGATCTTTAGAGATAGAGTTCAAAATTCATGGCAGCACCATGCTATCGACTCGTTGCCATTTCTCAAACAATAGTGATTCAACATCAGGCATAACACATTTTTCATTTATAAAGCCAAGTTTATCCTTAGCCTTGAGTGCGATCTTCATCGATCGACTCCATGACAAGTAATTCAATCTAGTTAAGGGAGCGCTTACCAGGAGCATGCCCGGATGATTAGAATTCGGAAGGTTGTAAGGATCGTCGGTAGGAACTCTGTCGATCTGAACACCGGACTGAGCTTCTTCTTCCATGAGTTTTAATCATCACGAAACTTAGAATATTCTAGGCTACAATGATCGTGGCTCTGATACCATGCAAACAAGGCAAACAGAGAAAGCTAAAATGAAGAAAAAATTATCTTCATATTTCTTGATTGAAAAACTAATGAGGAGGTTTTTTTTTTTTATACAAATAAAAAGGACTATCTAGAATTCAAAAGAATGATCTAGAATGCTAGCTAAGCTGTACAGATTAAGAAAAGATTCATAGCAAATCTTTTCCTTTTCTTGCCAGCTAAAATAAGTAAGTAGATCAGCTGGATAACAAATCTTTGACGCCCTTTTGAGTAAGTAGACCAAATGGATAACAAATCTTGATTGTCCTTTTTTTACTAGCTAAAATAGATGGATATTGTTGTCCTTTTCTTGCTAGCTAAAATAAGTAAGTGGATAACAAATCTTCAGAAAATCATCGAGTTCTTTGGAAACTGAAATCAAATGGCACATTCACAATCTCTTCTATATATTTCTTCCTCAACTCCAAAGGTATCAAATGCTGCTTTGCTCCATCTCTGTAGAAGATCGCTGCCCCGCTGAAAATTAGATGCTTCATATGGTTATGTTGGAGAAATAAGCTCAATACTAGGCACCTTTGGCAAAAAACTTGGCCAATACTCAGGAATTTATGCAATTTGTGGAGAAGCGCCGGAAACTATTGATCATTTATTCTCTGATTGTTATCTTTTCTCTAACATTTGAAAATTATTGTGGTCGTCACTTCGAATTTTTTATCGTCAATTGTCGTTCAACTTTCTCTGCCATGAATGGATTCTTAAAACCTTGTTCAAGAGATATCAGCCCATCGTTCTAATGCTGATGGCAGCAGTAGCATAGTCATGTTGGAGAGAGTGCAATGCTAAACTCTTCCTTCATAAAGCCTCTTCTCCTGCTTCCGTGGCATCAAATGCTTTAAATCACTTTAACGACTGGTCTATCCTATGTACGTAAATCCAAAGATGTTGCTGACTTTGGAAAGATTTGGGCAGCAAGCAAACGAACTAATGTTCGCCTTTGGGAATTTTTTTCTGATTCTATAAACCTTCTCGGGACCTATAACTTTTCAGAATCTGTTAATCTTCCCAAAGCCTATAACCTTTTAGAACCTGTAAACCTTCTAATTTACTTTCTTTTCAATAAAGGACTAGTGGCTATCCCTTAGCCTCCATTATGATCATCAAAAAAAAAAAAAAAGTTCAATTCATCTCATCAAAGAATTTATGTCAGTTTTCAATTCTCAACTGTTGGTGCAAAAATCCACCTGTGCCGGAGAAGCTAGAGTCGAGGGAGTCGCAGTCGCCGCCGGGACCTGCAAAAGAAGTCTAAATCGGAGGTGGGGTTGCTCCGGCAAGACCCTCCGATGCTCAAGTCAGTTCTCTGCCTCAACAAGAATGGAGTACTCGAACGAAAAATTTTTAGCAGAATTTTGAGATGGTAAATGGAGCTTATAGAGTAACGTATCTGGGGTCCCCCCTTTTATAGGCGGAGGGCGCAACAGACTGATAGCGACGTTCATAACCGTCTGGTAGTGGGCCGCCCACAGTCAGGAGAAATTTGTTGCGAGGAGTAGTGGAGTGGGCCCGTGGCCCTCACTGTAGCGCGCCATGTGGAGTCTGCCGCAGGGAGTGGAGCGGCGTCCGTTGTCGCGACTTGTCAGAGGATGGAAGAATCGCGCAGTATCAGTTACAGGAGGTGGAGCAGGATCGTGGGCATCATAGCGGTCTGCCAGGGAATAGTGGAGCCGCGCGGGATCCGTCGCAGAAAGTTGAGCTGGGTCGTGGCCGTCATAGCGGTCTGTCACGGAATAATGGAGCTGCGCGGAATCCGTCGCTGGAAGTGGAGCAGGATCGTGGCTGTTGCTGTGTCGCGCCAGGGAGTGCAGACCCGTCGGCTGAAGTTCGGCTGGAATGTCTGGTGGTTAGTTATCCACTTGAGAGGAGCCTGAAGTCTGACCCCAGTAAGAGTCCGGATGAGGTCTTCCTCTAGCCGAGGTCGGGGACAAGGTCCGGCTCCCGTAGGAGTCCGGACGGAGTTCACCTGCAATCAAAGTCGGGGCGAAGTCCGGCTCCCGTAGGAGTCCGGACGGAGCTTACCGGCGGTCGGAGTTGGTGACAGAGCCCGGCTCCTGTAGGAGTCCGAGCGGAGTCCGCTTGCTGTCGGAGCCGGAGACGAGGCCCGGCTCCCGTAGGAGTCCGGACGGAGTTTACCTGCAATCAAAGTCGGGACGAAGTCCGGCTTCCGTAGGAGTCTGGACGGAGCTTACCGACGGTCGGAGTTGGTGACAGAGCCCGGCTCCCGTAGGAGTCCGGGCGGAGTCCGCTTGCTGTCGGAGCCGGAGACGAGGCCCGGCTCCCGTAGGAGTCCGGGCGGAGTTTACCTGCAATCAAAGTCGGGGCGAAGTCCGGCTCCCGTAGGAGTCCGGACGGAGCTTACCGGTGGTCGGAGTTGGTGACAGAGTCCGGCTCCCGTAAGAGTCCGGACGGAGCTTACCGATGGTCGGAGTTGGTGACAGAGTCCGGCTCCCGTAGGAGTCCGGGCGGAGCCTTCCTTGCAGTCGGAGTTGGGGACGAGGCCCGGCTCCCGTAGGAGTCCGGATGGAGTTTACCTGCAATCAAAGTCGGGGCGAAGTCCGGCTCCCGTAGGAGTCCGGACGAAGCTTACCGGCGGTCGGAGTTGGTGACAGAGCCCGACTCCCGTAGGAGTCCGGGCGGAGTCCGCTTGCTGTTGGAGCCGGAGATGAGACCCTGCTCCCGTAGGAGTCCGGGCGGAGTTTATCCGCAATCAAAGTCGGGGCGAAGTCCGGCTCCCGTAGGAGTCCGGACGGAGTTCGTTTGCAGCCGGAGTCGGGGACGAGTCCGGGAGGGTCAATCCTGTTGAGAACTTCGGCTGAGGGTATTTTATACCCAACATCAACTATTGGCTGTTTAAAGCGAATAAAGCCTGACACTAGCTCAAAGATCCAGTGAAAGAATGAATCCTTTAGATTCTTTTGATCGCATTGTAATTGCATTTCTTTGGTTCTAAATGTGAAATCTAGACAGGTTTTTGTTTTGATAGCTATTATCTTAAAATTTGAAATTAAATAATCTCTTGAGCAAATATATAAAATACATCAAATAAATGGATACAGAAATTGTTTTTCTTTTTAACACTTTTTGAGAAGAAGGGCAGAAAATCTATCCAAACAGCAACCATTTTTGGAGATACGCTGTTCAAGAACCAAACTGGGATGCAAAGGAGCGTGACCTCTAAAACCCCAATCTCAAAACTAATGCACAAACCCACCTTAAACTGTGGAGAAAAACAGCTAAGCATCTTTTTTTTCAAAAAAAATCATCATGAATAGGTTGTTATAACCTACTGCCTAACACTGTTATGCAAAACAGGAATAAAAATCATATGGAGTGGACATCAGAGAAAAAAAATTATGGGACAAATTTCATCATTTGCCATGTTTCTTCTAATACCAATTTTTAAAAAAAATTTAAAAGCCAAAGGCTCCTACTAATGGAGTGGCTAGTCTCATTATTAAAAATAAAAAATCATAGTATTCTTTTTTTTCTTATTTTTATAATATATTTTTTATTAATATACATCACGTAGCCAAGTGTATACATTAAGCGAATTAATCATTAAGCAAGTTAATACATACCTCTAAAAACAACGGTTGAGTTTTAAATATGAGATCAACACATTGCACCACTGCTACCTCATGCGTGCATTTATCTTCTGGCAAACCATCAGAAATCTGAATCATTTAGCATAGTGTCATTAACTAGCATGGTACCCACACTACACAGTAGGGTCGAAATTAGACAACGATAAAAACTATCCGATAAAAATATAATAATAACTTTAAAAATTTAATAATTTCAATTGAAATTGTGTCATTTATCTCCTATAAAACCATCTTGGTTTCATCCTTTTTGGCATGACAGCATACAAACATCCAATAAAAATAAACAGTATTACCTGATGTCATCATAAATAGTTCTCCATGTCAACCAAGACATGCTTAGCATCATCGAATATCCTTGAATTCGATTGCTGAAGAACAAAGATTCAGGGAATACATCATGAGTCTTCGTATGTAGGGGACCACTAATTTCATTGGCACACTAATCAAATGATAAATTTATTCAATTAACTTGATTCTAATTAAAAAAAATTATTTAATAAACATGTTCCATTTTCTTATCATTAAAAAAAAAATTTCTTGTCAATTTATGTTAATGAGGATGCTTTAAAAAAAAAAGATTAACCAATTTATGCTAATATTGTATAGCATTTACCTTGTCAGAATATTATTTTTTTTTCTTCAAATTAATACAAATAAAAGGCATGGCAATAAATATTCCTTGCAATTTTCGTATAATGCAAATATGAGGACGCCAACACAAAAATCATAAATATCAAAAGCATGCAAGCACCCGCATACAATATTTATGCAACTCGTTTTCGCATAAAATTTTTATGGAGTCCCGCAAGCAACAATAGGGCGATGGGGTTTTTATGCAAGACACACATAAACCGCTCCATGCGAATGACCCCTTAAATAACCCAGCCTTCTCTCTCTCTCGAACCTTCCACTCTACCACCTCCACCAAACCCCCCGCGTTGCGCCCCCCCCCTCCCCACCCTATCCCCCACACTGCCCCCGACACCACTAATCGCTCTATGACCACTCACCGAATCTACGCCCACCACCTCTCTCGTCGGATCCCATCAGTATGGGCCAATTTCACCGATTGAGGATGCACACCGAGAGCCTAAAGCCGATGATCGTGGATCCGTTGCTCTATATGTCGATGAGGAAGTGCGCCATCGATAAGATGCGATGGCGCTAGGTCGCTGCTAGGTTCTCTACCTTTGGCACCTTCTATCATCCCATTCTTTTTCCCCTTTTATCAGTCATCGATTCAACCCCCCCCCATCACCTTTCCTTTTTTTTTTCCTCTTCTCCTTATCCCTATCTTCATTCTCTCCCAGCCCTCTCCGTCGTCGTTTCCATCTTCATAATCCCAACTGTAGCCTTGGCCCTAACCCTAACCGACACCCTTTGCAACCCCATCGCAATCCTCACCTTCATTGACAAAATCCTAAAACCCAACTCTCCTAACCCCAAACCTTAGCAATCTGTGAACCACACTCTAAGGCTAACCCGAATCCTAATGCTATATTACAAAAATCGAATCGTGTAGGGACACCTGAGATTAATCAGCAAATCAGAAACCTGAAGATCAATGATGCCCTAAGGTGTGCAAGAGAAAGAGAAAGAGAAAGAGAGAAGAAAGTAAAAGGCGGCTAGAATTTTTGAAGAAAGAGAAAATTTCATTCACTGTGTATCTTCCTTGACCTAATTACATTGTATATATATACCTATACAAAAGGATCAAGCCCGATGCTTAACAAAACTCCCAATAGCTAACCTGATATGATGCACTCTCCGAGCCCATGTACACCCATGTCTCACATGCACACAATCCTTTAGACTTAATCCCAACCCAAACAATAGGTTAGCCTCTTAAGATCTCTCAAACCAAGGCCTCAAGTCACCTAGGACCAAATCTGATCCAAAATTCAGATAGACATCCCATGCAGCTTTAGTCCAAAAACTGAGTCGACTCATACTGAGACTGAATCGACTCACTTGGGACTGAGTCGACTCAAAATAGAACTGAGTCAACTCACCTGTGTGCCGTGCCAAAAGTTACAAAAATATCTGTTTCTATCTAGCTCCTACCTTGAGATATAATCGACCAACTCTGAGACTGGATTGACTCACCTTGAACTTAATCGATCCAGTCTCAGAGTGAGTCAACCAAGTTGCTGAATCTGCTGTTATTTATTTGGCTTTCTTCTCTTACTGGTCTCCTTATTTTTCTGTGGCTTGAAAGTACCACTTCAGATCCTACAATCTCCATCTTGGTACCCCATAGCCTCAGCAAGCTCCGCTCTGTCCATCAAATCCATCAGTGCTATGCATCTATAAAAGCCATCCCATGGAAGAACTTTCATGAGTGCATCAGCTGGATTCTCTATGGTGTCACCTTCACCAGCTCCACTTCACCTTCTTCCATAAGCTCTCTGATCTGGTGGTATCTGATGTTAATGTACTTTATCCTAGCATGGTAGATAAAATTTTGTATCAACATCAATGCACTATGACTATCACAATGCATCTTAACAGCCTCTTGTGTGAAGCTCATCTCCAACAGTAGTCCCTTCAGCCATAGTGCCTCCTTCGCTACCTCTGTTACTCCGATGTATTCAGCTTTAATGGTGGATAAGACTATAATGGACTGCAAACATGATCTCCATGAGACTAAACTCCCATTCATGCTGAAAATAAGATCAGTTGTCGAACATCTGGTGTCCACGTCTCCTCCAAAATCAGCATCTACATATCCTTCCATCTACCCCCGAGCTTCCTTGGTCATGTTAGAACTTTTCTCAGCACCTTCTAGCTGACTGTAGCAGATGCCAACCTCAACTGTACCCACCAAGTATCTGAAAATCTCCTTCAGTGCTCATCAGTGCTGCTTGCCAAGCCGTGTCATGAACCTGCTGACTTGACTCACTGTATGTACAAGATCCGACCTACAACAAACCATAGCATACATCAAGCTTTCTACACCTGAGGAATATGGCACTCTCTCTATCTCTTGAGCCTCCACCTCAGTCTATGGTGACATGGCCTTTGAAAGGCTGATGTGTCTGGCAAGCGGCAGTGCTGCCAACTTGGCCTCCTTCATCCTAAACCTTTTAAGAACTTTCTGTATATAGCCACCCTGAGATAAATGTAGCAGCCTCTTTGCTTTATCTCTGAGGATCTCCATGCCTAGTATCTTCCTTACAGATCACAAATTCTTCATCTCGAACTTTCGAGATAAGGTTGCCTTCAGTTCCTGCACAACTCTCTTACTCCTGCATGCTATCAACATGTCATCCACATATAGGAGTAAGTATAGCCTAGACTCATCCTCCAAACTCTTCACATATATACATGGGTCATACTCACACCTAGAAAGCCCGATGCTCTTCACATATGAGTCAAAGCAGTTGCACTACTGTCTTAGTGATTGCTTCAACCCATACAATGACTTTTATAACAAACACATCTTTCTTTCTGATCCTGGCTCTATGAACCCCTACGACTGCTCCATATAAATGCTCTCCTCCAAATTTTTATGGAGGAAGGTTGTCTTAACGTCCATCTTCTCTAGCTTTAGATCCTGAGCTGTAACTATGCTCAATAGTACCCAAATGGATATATGCCTGAGACTGAAGAGAAAACCTCGCTGAAGTCAATGCCTTCCTTCTGGGAGTATCCTTTGAGCACCAGTCTTGTCTTATACTTGATATCTCCTTACTTCGAAGGTTCCTTCTTGTGTTAGAAGACCCATTTGCATCCAATGGGTCTCTTTTCTTTTGGCAGCTGTACCAACCGTCAAGTTCGATTCTTGTGGAGTGACTGTATCTCCTCGAACATCGTCTGAACCCATCTATCTCTATCACGACTCTCCACTACCTCCTCATAGGTATACGGATCCTTATTCACAGTTACTAGAGCATAAAAAATAGACTCTTCAAAGTTGTACCATTTTGGTTGCCGCATGTTCCTCTTGGGATTGTGCAGTGCAACTCCGATATCTGTCCTAGGTCTAACTTGCTCTTGCTGGACTTCCTGACTTCTTCCATCTATCTGAGCCCTCTCCACCTGTGGACACACCTTTAGAGAGTGCTCCATCTGAATGTCAAGTCCTCCAGGTGCACCTGAAAAAGATAAAATAGTATAGGAGGTTAGCTGTCCACCACTGCCCGACTGGATCTCTTACTGCCCTTGCTGTTCGTCCATGCCTCCTTGTCTTTGGAGAATTGAGCTCTCATCAAAAACCATATCTCTACTGATGACAACCTTCTTCTCCAAGGGATCCCATAGTCTATATCCCTTCATACCCCACAGATAGCCTAGGAACTCCATCTTCTTCGATCTGATGTTCAATTTGCTCTGCTGATCACCAGTAGTAATGCGCACATAAGCTGTGCACCCAAACACCCTAAGGTGGCCCAACTCCACCTTCTTTTTAGACCACTTCTTCTCAAGAATCTCTCCATCTAGTCTGATATGAGGTGATCGATTCACTAGGTAGCATGATGCATCGACTGTATCCACCTAAAATATCTTGAGAAGTCATGCTTGCAGTCTCATGTATCTCGCCTTCTCTAGGAGAGTCCTATTCATCATTTCAGCCATCCCATTTTGCTGTAGAGTTTTCTTCATTGTGAAGTATCTTTGAATGCCGCACTCCTCACAAAATGCCTGAAACTCCCTATTGGTGAACTCTCCACCATTATCTGATCTCAAACACTTGATGGTGCGCCCTTGCTTCTTCTCCACCTCGACCTTCCACACCTTGAACTTGGAGAAGACATCTAACTTTTCTCTCAAGAAATAGACCCACATCTTTCCTGAAAAGTCATCAATCAGTGTCAAGAAGTACTTGACCCCATTCCTGGCCAAGACAGGTGCTGGTCCTCACATATCCTTTTGCACAAACTCTAATGGGGCAATACTCCTAGTTGTACAGATGGCAAACTAAATCTTCTTCTATTTGTCTATCTGGCATGGCTCACAGACTTCTGAAACTTTGCCCTCCATGTTTGAAATCAACCCGTGCCTGCTCAGCTCCTGCATCCCTTGGTCTCCTATGTGGCCCAGATGATAGTGCCTTAATTGATGCAAGTCCTGCTGATCCTGTGCTGTAGCCACCATATCGAAATCCCCGATTATAACTGAACCTTCTAACCTGTAAAGGTTATTTTTCAACCTTCTTTCTCTCATTACCACCAAGACCTGTTGGAGATATTTAGTACTTCACTCCTGGCATGACTGCTAAATCTGCAGCCATTCCTCTTCAAATAGCCAAGTGACATCAAGTTCTTCTTTAGATTAGGGATATGCTTCATATTAGTGAGAGTCCGCACTATCCCATCAAACATCCATATCTAAACTGTTCCTACGTCAGCAACCTTGCATGGGTGGTCATCTCCTAGTGTCATGCTCTCCTCATTCATCTTGGTGTATGTGGTGAATCAAGACTTATTTGGAGTGTAATGATGTGAACAGACTGAGTCTAATGTCCATACCTCTGTGCCACTCCTGTGACCATTCGACACAACCAGGAGGTCATCCTCCACCACACGATCAACCACCATACTCAGTGAATCAACTGCTCCCTTTTCTCTCTGCTTCTTTCATAGTGGATAGTTTCACTTGAAATGGATGATCTTATTGCACTTGGAGCATTTAACTTTTTTTTTGGCCCTTCTGAGACTTTGATCGTCTCCTTGACTTGCTTCTGTTCCATCCTCTTCCTGATCTCTCTCTTATGGCTAAGCCTTCTTGGGGAACACCTTCCTTGATCAACCTCTCTCTCTACTCATTGGATCAAAGCATCAAGACAATATCCTCATAATACAAAGTCTCCTTCCTATAGAGCAGCATCATCACCAAGGGATCAAAAGACTGGGCCAATGAGGACAGCAATAGCAATGATCGATCCTCCTCTTCTAACTTCACCCCAATATTCAGCAACTCATTGCTGATCTGATCGAATCTCTGGATGTGAACAACTACATCTTCTTCTTTCTGCATCCGAAGGCTGTAGAGCTGCTTCTTCAATATCAGTTTATTGCACATATTCATCTCTATGTATAGGATGTGCAATTTCGACCAAAGCCCCTTTGGGATCTTCTCCTCCAACATCGAATAAAGGACTGAGTCAGTTAAGCATCTTCTGATGGCTGAGCATGCCCTCTTCTCTAAAGACATCCATTGTCGGTCCGTCAACCCATCCAACCTCTCCTCCAATATCTGATCCAATTCATGCTGGACCAGGAGATCTTCTACTTAAACCTTCCATATAAAAAAACTTTTCTTTCCATCAAACTTCTTAAAATCAACCTTGATACTGCTTCCCATGGCTGGATCCATACCACCAATATAGCACAAAACCCAAGATAGATCTGAAAAATACATTGACTGAGGATTGCCAAAATTTTAGCCTTCAAAGATTTTCTTCCTTCTGGCTTGATTCTTTCCTTCCCTATGAACCAGTGCTCTGATACCAACTATTATGGAAATCGGATCGTGTAGGGACACATGAGATTAATCAACAAACCAAAAATCTAAAGATCAATGATGCCCTAGGGCATGCGATAGAAGGAGAAAGAGATAAGAAAGTAAAAGGCAGCTAGGGTTTTTGGGAGAAAGAGCAAATTTCATTCACTGTATATCTTTCTTGACCTAATTACATTATATATACATACCTATACAAAAAGGTCAAGCCTGATGCTCAACAAAACTTCCAACAGCTAACCTAATGCGATGCACCCATATCTCACATGCACACCCATGTCTCACATGCACACAATCCTTTGGACTTAATCCTAGCCCAAATAATAGGTTAGCCCTTTAAGACCTCTCAAATTAAGGCCCTAAGTCACCTAGGATCAAACACGGTCCTAAATCCAGATAGATATCCTGTGCAGCTTCAATCCAAAAATTGAGGCGACTCATACTGAGATTGAGATGGCTCATCTGGGACTGAGTCGACTCAAAATAGGACTGAGTCGACTCACCTGTGTGTTAGATGTATGTCTTAGAAGTCAATATGACTGACATATTGTAATAAATCTATGACATAATTTTGTACTTTATACATTGATTTGATCAATAAAAGGGCAAATTTATTTTTCATTCAAGTGTGATGTATCCTTGAATTATCCATGAAATTAACCTTCGATACATATTCTCAAAGAGTTGAGAATTAGAGACATATATTTAATTCTTAAATATTTTCGATTATAGTATCATCATAAAGATAGTGATTGATCTGAATAGACCGATGCATAGATCACTTCTTTCAAGATAGATAAGTCTTTGATCTACAGTATATAGACATTGGACGACGAGTGCAGGTAATTGTTAGAGAACAACTAGTACTGGATGTGATCATACGAGAGATCACTTAGATTTTTATTCAATCGTCAGTGATTATCTCGATACTGTATTTGTATGAATGGTCCTTTAATTTGAGATGGTACGATTGCTCACAGTGAGGCTGCTGGAGTTTGATTGACACATAAATATGGATCTTAATGAGCTCTTATAGTGGATATTGGCGATAGTTGGTCTACTATAGGAGTAGGTGCGTATCAAGATGGGATCTATCGACCTTGATAGAGAGAAGTAGTCCTATAAAATTTGAGAAGCTAAGTTCAAGAGTTTGTGACCACAACAGTGTGATTGATGAAAATTTTTTTTATAAAAATCATAATTAGACTTGAGCTGATCGGATCTATCATATGATTAATATTGAGGTTTGACGATTTATCCATGATCGGCTATTTAATCGGGACTCACGATAGATAGACTGAATCACACGTTAACTACATCTTAAGGTTCATTTTCGATTCTACTGGGTTACTACTACATACTGTTAGGTGTCACTGATAGATTGTGAGAACTCACTAAGATTATTTTGGATCGACAATCCTTGATGAGTTAGAGTGGAATTGTTCCGATCCATTGAAAAGAATTTCAATGATACTTTGATAGAGATCATTGTATATCTCACTATCAGATAGAATTGAACCTATAGGGTCACACAATAAAGAGATTAGACCTGAAATTAGTAATTGAGTTTATGAAGTATCAATTGGATTTAGAGAAATCCGATTGGGTTCAAGGTAATCTTGCTAGTACATAGTTGGACTCAATTTTTTCTTTTTATTTAGATTTTTTATTTAATAAGATAATTCTAACTTAATTACCTGCTAAAAATTTATATAAATTAGATTCATTAGACTCTAATTATTGAATGTCTAAGATTTTGGATCATATAAATTAAGGATGTAAGTCCCTAATTAATTTTCTTGATAGTTATTTTTGAGCGCCACCTTGATTGGATCAAGTTGGGTGTGTCCCATGATTAGAGGGCTTATGAATTTTATATGAAGCATCCCTTGGGTGTATTTTGGGATGTGTTAATATAGGTGCGAGGACTCTAAGAGTTGGTGCCTAATAGAATTTCTAATGAAAGTTAAATAACTTAAGTTATTAGGAAACCTAATACAAGTAGGACTTGTATTATGAGATTAAATAGGATTCAATTTTTTTGCCTATTTAAAGGGACCTCCCTGAAGGTCCCTAGAGCATCCAACCAGCAGCCTCATGCCACCTTTGGAGACCCCCCACGCCCTCTCTTCTTCTCCCTTTCTTCTCCCCTTGGACATCCCACATATCCTCCCTTGTTGGGCCGTCCCTTCTACCTCATGTCTCAGGTTGGTTGGGGCATCCCTTCTACCTCATGTCCCTCTTTGCTGGTTCTTGGTGCTTGGTAGTAGCACAAACAAGGATGAAAAAGCAAGAGAAGAAAAAAAGAAGGAGATTAAGGAAAGAGATCAAGAGTTGATCGCGATCCAGACTTCATTTAGATTCAGCAGGCTGAATTTTTTTAGAAAAAAAATTCAACTTGAAGAGGACTATTTCAGACTGATCTTGAATGGATATCCATAGAGGCCAGATATTTGTACGGCTAGAAGAAAACTTCTTCTCTTCTAGATCCAAATTTGAAGAAAAAAATTACGAAACAGATATGTGATTTGGTCACACGTTAAATTTCAGCATATGTACAATTTCAGCATATGAAGTAGATCCTTGTGATTTTTTTATTTTTATATATGCATGATATAGATTAAAAGTATTTTAATTTTCTATTCCACTGTGGTGTTTAAAAAATAAAATTTTGAAACATACATGCATGCTCCAAATCTCAAATTCCAACACTGTGTGCCATGCCAAAATTTTCAAAAATATCTGTTTCTGTCTGGTTCCTACCCCGAGACATAGTCAACCCGCTCTGAGATTGGGTCGACTCACCTTGAACTTAGTCGACCCAGTCTCAGAGTGAGTCGACTAAGTTGTTGAATCTGCTGTTATTTGTTTGGCTTCCTTCTCCTACTAGCCTCCTTGTTTTCTTGAGGCTTGGGAGCACCACTCTAGATCCTACATGCTAAACCTAACCCTCTCAATCACCACCTCGATCTAAGCCCTAACCCTAATCTACATCCTCCTCATCCCAACCCTAACATTCCGACCTCCCGACCTTCATCTCCAAAACCCTAACACCAACCATAACCTCAGCCCTAACCCTTTGCTGTCACCACCCTCGTAGACCAAACCCCAACCCTTACCCACACCGACCCTCAACCTATCGACCACCATCTTGATCCCCTTAACCTCGACCCTTACCATCTGCAGTCCTCATCCTCCTCTGTCGTTACCCCCTTGGTCAGGTAAACCCTTACCCTAACCCAGACTGTCGATGCTAACCTCGATCAAGGACCCAACCCAGACCTTAAGCCCTAACTGAACCCTATTGGAAAACCCAAAACCAACCCAACCATCCAAGCTAACCCAAATCAAAAAATTGAGTCAAAAATTTGAACCTGAAACCATCCAAGCCAATACCCAATAATCCTATCACCTGATATCCCAAACCCATTTGGTCGACTAATTAAACCCCGATTGTTCAGTCCGAATCCATTAGGTCGATTAATAAAATCTGAACCATTCTACTCGAACCCAGAATTTGAAACTAATCCCATCGGATCCAAACCCATAAACCCAAACTAACCTAAGGGATCGGGGGTTGAAGTTCAGCAATAGTCTCAATCCCTGTTCTTCTTTCCCCTTTCCTCAACACCATCATGGATGGCAGCTAAAGTACCTTTCATGGTGATCTTTGGGAATGGCATGTTGCTGCATGCAGCAACCTCTCCAAATGGCGATCATCAATGGTCCCACATCCATGTTGATCATTATAATCCTATCTCCCATATGATACAGCACGAAAGGAGGAAGGCTACCAAAGGATGCAGCAACTCTCCATAGCTCTGATAGCAAAAATATGAATGAACCATATCTCAAATTAGACTGGACCTCCTCGTTTCTCAGATGATGCAGTAAGGAGAACAGATGGCTGTAGCACACTTGCGTCAACCACCCCATACAATCTGATGAGTTCAAAGCAAAGAAAATAATGCAAACAAAATTTTACCTTTAGTGAAAGAACTTACCAAAAAATCTTGTCTTCCACCCATGTCTACTGCTCAATACTGAGAGAGGGATATTTATAATCCCACCCTCCTTCATCGACTATCCTCCATCAGATCGTATCTCCTACTTCTCTGATTGAGCAGTTCCCTTCATTGATCAAAATAGAGGTGCCAGTAGACTGAGTCACTGTCCAAATCTTATCCAATAGCTCCAAACCATCATTCCTCCTGACTATCAGTCAGGAAAGACTATCCAGTGATTACTCTATTCAATGAAGTCTCATTCTGCAATCAATATCTAGATCTTGTCTCCCACCCTTTAAAGTAGAAGGCTCGGTCACCAAGCAAGTGGATGTGGAGCACGTGTTTATCTTTTTTAATACTAAATAAATGGATGTAAGGCCACTGTATATTTTTTAAAATATTTTTTTAATATCATGAGTTTAGTCGCAAAGTGAGTTGCATATACCATTAGATGTTTGACACGTGGCATTCTAGATTATGGACACATGGCATCATGGATGTGTGACACTTGCCACTTCGGGAGAGCATTGACTTCTCCTTTAGGGGGTGTTTTCATGATCGAAATCAAAATCGGAATGGATATCGAAATGAATTGAAATCAAAATCGAAATGGTCAAATCATCCAAGGTATTTGGTTTGTGATCGAAATAGAATCGAAATGGATGATTCTCATTGTTGTTGTTTGGTTCATTTAAAGATAGAAATCAAAATCAACTCAAATTTTTATTTTTACCTTTGAACTAAAAATCTTCAAAAATTAAATTTTTAAATAATTTTAATATTTTTATCTTATTTAATATAAAAAATATATATTAAGAGATTTAAACATATATACATTGAAAATTGGAAAGGATATACTGAATATATGAAAGTGTGATACTTTTTTTTTTGCTAAAAGATTTTGTTGCTTGAGAGATCCAACCCACTCAAGCTTGTACAATTCTCAAGTCTCGATGGAAATGGGCCTTCAAGACCCATGTTTGATAGACGGAGCCTAAGGACCCTATTTTCATTAGGATGCCAGCATTCAATACCAGTAAACTTGCATATGGCCCCTTCTGTTTTGTTGTCAATGTCAAAATTTCTGTCCAACCAATCATTCACCTTCTTCAGCTGTGACAGCATCCTAGCCACCTGCTCCTGATCCGACGGCCATAGGGCCGCCACGTCCGCATCCAGAACCCTCTCCACGAACCCCAGAAACCACCCCCTCCCCTCCTCACTCAGCACCTGCGCTAGCTCCGCCCCCTCCTTCAGCCCTCCAACGTGAGCCCACTCCGGTGGCAATGACCGTGGGGCTGCCGCCCCCTGTGCCTTCTCATTGGAAGTCATAGCTGGCGACGGTTTCCCCAATCTAAAACTCGCAGGCACTGTCGGCAGAGACGACCGAGATTTGGCCTTGGAGGAAGCTATCATGATTTTCGAAGGGCCATCGAGGACTACCACCGACCACCACCAACAAGGTGGAGGTGGAGGCGGCGGCAGCGGCAGAGAGCGGCGGTTGGCATGAAACCTTTTTTTTTTTTAGTTTGAGGGAGTCCATCGAGTTTTTGAGGGAGAGAAATTTTTTTTTGGTAAAATAACCAAACATGAGGGACATTTTAGGAAACTAATTTTAGATGCTGGAATGGGCTTTGAATCTATAGGAGAGATTCTAGAATGGGCTTTAGGGGGATTGGATCATTCCCATTTCTCCCTGAAGTGAAAATCAGAGTGGGACTCCCCCTAACCAAATAGCTGGAATTGGAGTCATCTATTCTCATTTCCATTCCATACCTTTATTCCTTCAACCAAATACCCCTTTAATGTATTTATATAGATTCCTAGACTCTAATCACCAACTGGCAAAGCAAACAAGGATCATAGAGATCCAGCACCCATAAAACACCAAAAATAGTAGAGTTTGAATTCCACTCTAAAAGACCAACCACAAAGACAACAAAGAAAAAACCAGTATACAAGGATAGGTCAACAGCTATTGACACACGTGAAGTCATGAACGGAAATCAACCACAAAATACAAAACAAGTGAAAAGAACACAGGAAAATTCCACAAACTAACCTTGAGAGCTTTATAGTGACCCAATACAGCAACATCAAGAACACACATAGTATCATTAATTCGCATTAACAATAGCCTTCTCTTGTTCCAGATCAAGCAGAGTGTTGACAACTTCCCAAGTGATCTCTTCAATGAACAGCCCACAAGCCTTCCCTCATTCAAGAAGCAATTCATATGGAAGAGAGAGTTGAGGAGGCGAGTAGGATCAAGGCCCTCATCCACAATTTTAAGTTCCTTCTTTCTTCTTGTAGGAACAAGCTTAAGGGTAGTTTCCTTGACTGAATCAATAGCTTTGATTTTGGTCGGCTTTCTATCTCTGAGGCTCATACCATTAGTTATACTATAGGCGACGTATCATAGTACTTTTGTATAACCACTGCCACCGATTTGAGATATAACAGTGGTTATCGATAATTGCTATTATCGATTTGCACTATAACAGTGGTTACACATAACCACTGCAATAGATTGACCTATGGCAGTAATTCTACATAATCATGACCATATGAAATCTATGGCAGCGGTTATGTATAACTGCTATCATATCTCAAATCTATGACAGCGGTTATTCATAACTGCTGCTATAGATCTAACATATGGCCGTGGTTGATTAACTGCTACTATATAATAGATGTATGACAGCGGTTATGTGTAACCACTGCCATAAGTTAGACTTATGACAGCGGTTACTCAAAAACTACTGCTATATATATCCTGTGGTAGCGGTTATAGATAATCGCTGCTATAGGTCAAAACTATGATGGCAGCTATGAATAACCACTGTCGTAGATTCTATAGCAGCAGTTTTCGAACTACTGTCATAGTAAATATTGTCATAGGCTCTTTTTTTAGTAGTGATCTAAGGTCATTTCAGTTGGGACCTATAGACTTATTACAGACACTGAATTCTAATTAGATTTACATGATGTCTTTTATATTCCTATAGTACCTAAAAATTTAATTTTTTATCAAAATTTGATTTAAAAGATTTTTGATTTACTTTTATAAATTCAAGTTTTAAATTAATGAAAATTTTTATTTTGGTTGGTACTAGAATAATATGTAATGGATTATATAAAATAAATTTGGATTCTTCTTTTATATAATCTTTATTTATTTTGAATGTCAATATTGGAATGAAACGTGGTATTATAAATGAGAGTTCTTCAATATTATGGCATAAATGATTGGGTTACATATCAAAAGAAATGATGACTAGATTGGTTAAGGAAGGTATTTTCTCAAATCTAGATTTTAGTGATTTTGGTATGTGCAAACATTGTATTAAAAAAAATAAATTAAAAATCATAGAAAGATATGCCACTAGAAGTTAAGAACTCTTAGAATTGATACATATCGATATTTATGGCTATTTTTCATCTTATTTTGGAGGACAAAGATAATTCATCATCTTTATTGATGATTTCTTACATTTTGGTTATATTTTTCTGTTGCATTGAAAGTCTGAAGCTTTAAAAATCTTTAAGATATATAAAACTGAAGTAAAAAATCAATTGGATAGAAAAATTAAGATTGTGAGATCTGATAGGAGTGGTAAATATTACGATACATATGATGAACCTGATCGTAATCCTGAACTTTTTGTCAAATTTTTTGAACAACATGGTATTATCGCACAGTATACTATGTCAGAAAATCTTCGATAAAATGGTGTGGTTGAAAAGGTGTAATCATATTTTAATAGATATGATGAAGAGTATAATCGATAATTCTTCATTATCCTTAAATTTATGAGGAGAAACCCTGAAAATCGCTATGTATATTCTAAATCGGATATCTGATAACTCCTTTTAAGTTATGGACAGATAAGAAATAAAGTTTAGCCCATTTATATATTTGAAGTTGTCCTACAGAGGCTCGATTATACAGCTCATAAGGAAAGAAATTGGATCCTAGAACTGTTAGTTATTATTTTATAGAGTATCCAGAAAGGTCAAAGAATTTTACATTTTATTGTCTATCATATGCCACTTGAATTGTTGAAATTGAAACTGCTAGGTTCATTGAGGATGGTGAAAATAATGAGAGTGATGAACCGTGCAATGTGGTGTTAGAGAAAATGAGAGAATTTTTTTTATTACAGTAATACCTAGAGATATTCCACATGGACCTATTCAACCTGAGATTGTGAAACATCAATAGGTGACTGATACATCACTTTCTGAATAGACTGTCAATGAATCTGATTTGATTGAAAATAATCATAATAATGATATTGAATCTGCAATATTACAGAGATCTACTAGAATTAGAAGATCGATTATTCTAACTAATTATGTTGTTTACCTATAAAAATATGATTATGATATTGGGATGAAAGATGATCCATTCTCATTTAAAGATGCCACGAATAGCGATGATTTTGAAATTTGGTTAGATGCTATGAAAAATACGATGGAATCCATGATTAAAAATTAATTTTGAAAACTTATCGAATTATCTAAAGGATTTAAGCCTGTAGGTTGTAAATAGATTTTTAAGATCAAACAGGATTTCAAAGATAATATCAAAAGATATAAGACTAGATTTGTAGCAAAGAAATTCACTCAAAAAAAGAGCATCGATTGTCATAAAATATTTTCTTATATTTCTATAAAAAAATTATTTATAATTATTATAGCATTGATAGCTTATTTTAATTTAGAGCTATATTAAATAGATGTCAAAACTGTATTCTTGAATGGAGATTTAAAAGAAAGAGGTATATATGGAGCAGCTTGAAAGATTTTCAGTATAAAAAAATAAAAGACTGATATATAAATTAAAAAAATCCATATATGATCTTAAGTAAGCTTCCAAGTAATGGTACTTAAAGTTTAATCATATCATTACTTCTTTCAAATTTAAGAAAAATAATGCTAATCAATGTATATATCTGAAGGTAAGTGAGAGTAAGTTTATATTTTTAATTCTATATGTGAATGATATCTTACTAGCCAACAGTGATTTGGATCTCTTGTATAAAACTAAATTTTTTTTTTCAAATATTTTAACATGAAAGATATGAAAGACGCTTCTTATGTTCTTGGTATAGAAATTCTTCATGATAGAAGTAAGAGGTTACTTGGTTTATCTTAGAGGACTTACATTACTAAGATCCTAGAAAGGTTTGGAATGTCAAACTGCTCATCAAGTGAAGTGTCAATTATTAAGAGTGATAAATTCAGTAAATTTTAGTATCCCGAAAATAAAATCAGATGAAGGACATACTCGATGCATCTGCAGTAGGTAGTTTGATGGATGCTCAAATATATACTCATCTTAATATTAGTTTTGCTTTGGAAATGCTTGATAGATATTAAAGTGATCTAGATATAGACTATTGGAAAGCTACCAAGAAAGTGATGCACTATCTTCAGAGGACTAAGGACTACATACTCACTTATAGGCTGACTGATCAGTTGGAGATGATCAATTATTTAGATGCAGATTATGTTGGTTGTCTCAATACTAGGAAGTCCACAATAGGTTATATTTTTTTGTTGGATGGTGGAGCAATTTCACAGAGGAACACAAAATAGTGCATTATTGTTTGTTCTACTATGAAAATTGAATATATAAGCTATTACGAGACTTTCTAACATATTTTATGATTGAGAAAATTTTTCTCCATACTCGAAGTTATGGATTCTATTTCTAAACCACTGAGAAAATTTATTATGACAATGCTACTGTAGTTTTTTTTTCTAATATTAACAAGATGATCAATGCAAACAAGCATATTAATGTTAAGTATTTTGCTGTGAATAAGATGCTCACCTGATCGATGGTGAGGAAGCAAAGTCCTTGATGGATGAAGATTGAACTAGCTCACCTAACTGATCTGATACTCTATCAATTATAGCAGGACGTCCCTTCTCATCTTCTTCTCTTATTTTTCTCTCCTTCTGCTATCCTCCTCTTCTTCCTCTTTCCTTCCTTGTTTTCTTCTCTTGTTCGTAAGATGGTGCCTGGAGCAATCATCCTCTTTTTGTAAAGTATTCGAAACACCAGCTTTTTTCTTTGTAAAATGCTTAGAGTATCAATTTTTTCTTTGTAAAGTGCTTGGAGCACTGGCTTTTTTTTTGTAAGACTTTAATGAATATAAAGAAATACTTTATTTTAGAAGTCGTTGCTATTTTCAACTTTAAATTTGTATCTATGAATTTTATGAATTTTGCTCGGCTCATATAGAACAGCACAAGTAAATGCTCAAATCAGCATGAGAAAATGCTCACTGCTCAGCTCGACATAAATAAGGATCCGAATAGCTCAGGTCAGCATGAGGAAATGTTCAGTGCTCAGCTCAGTACAAGTAAGGTTTTAAGTAGCTCAGCTTTAGTATCGATATATTTACGATAATTTCGATTGAAGTGAACATATTTAGAGCAGTTTAAAATAACTTGAAT
Source organism: Elaeis guineensis (assembly GCF_000442705.2). NCBI lineage: Eukaryota > Viridiplantae > Streptophyta > Magnoliopsida > Arecales > Arecaceae > Elaeis > Elaeis guineensis. Next base: position 156,174,650 of record NC_025993.2, on the reverse strand, counting down.
ATAATCTAGCCGTCTATGAATCTAAGGCATCATAATAATCACCTCAACACCACCCTCCTACTTCTGAGTTTGAGACAATGCCTCAGGCGGAAGGACTACTGCTGAAACAATGCCTCTGGCCATATGTTGTCCGTTTGAGGGTCTGATTAGTTATTTCTCACGAGTGGTATTGTATGCCTGCGGTGATCTTATGCCTACGGCATTTATCACTTCTCATCTTCACGCGAGAGGTAGTGTGTGCCAGCGGTGAGCTCGTGCCTACGACATCTTATACTCTTGACAGTATTCTAAAAGTCTGATTAGTTATCCCTCATAAGTGACGTTGTGTGCCTATGACGATCTTGTGCTATGGTATCTAGCACTTCTCGTCTTCGTGCGAGAGGCAGTATGTGCTAGCGGTGAGCTCATGCCTACAGCATCTTGCACTCTCGATGGCATTCTGAGGGTCAGATTCATTATCTCTCACGAGTGGCATTGTGTGCCTGCGGCGATCTTATGCCTACGGCATCTAGTATTTTTCATCTTCGCATGAGAGGCAGTGTGTGCCAGTGGTGAGTTTGTACCTATGATATTTTGCACTCTCGACGGTATTTTGAGGTTCTAATTAGTTATCCCTCATGAGTGGCATTGTGTGCCTACGGCGATCTTGTGCCTACATTATCTAGCACTTCTTGTCTTCATGCGTGAGGTAGTGTATGCCAGTAGCGAGCTTGTGCCTATGGTATCTTGCACTCTCGATAATATTCTGAGGACCTGATTAGTTATCCCTTCAGAGGTTTCCTCAAGGATCTTCCTTCGCTTCTCGTGCGACTCGAACTCTTCAGAGATCTGGTAAGTTAGCCCCATCTTAGAGTCGTCGAGGTCTTCTCGAGGGTCTGGTAAGTTAGCCCTCATGTTAGTTGACCATAGTTATAGTTCAGGATCTTAAGTAGAAGGAGGAGGCAATTCTTGGAGGACTCGGGCGCCCATCGTAAGTTAATGGCCCACTTCATCCACTCGGTAAGGACCTTCTCAGTTGGGCGATCCTTTTGACACTCCGGGGCAAATTTGCTTTACCGACCGATAGGTTGGGTTCACCCTTAGGTGATAAGATGTCACCTCAGAATCGGTGTCGGGCATATCTGCAGCAGATCAGGCAAAAAGATCCATGTTCTTCTGCAAAAGACTAATTAGCAAGCATTTGATTACCTCATCTACACATGAGCTGATTTTCACCATCTGGCTCAAATTTTTCTTCCTCAACAGGACATCTAAAAGTTTCTCGATTGGTTGGGGGCGTCCGTCAATTAGGTCCTCTCTAGCACCAAGCCTATCGAAAGCTCGAGCAAGATCTTTGTCGAAGCCGGTTAATTCTTTGCTCAACTTGATGGTAAAGCATTCACGAGCTATGGCTTGGTTGCCTCAAATCTATCCCACTCCATGTTTGGTTAGAAACTTCTCCATCAGATGGTAGTTTGAGATGACAGCTTTCAAAGTCCACAAGCTAGGATGACTAAGGATGGCGTTGTAAGCCGAGGGACTCCCCTAATGCGGACAACCCTCTGAGAAGCATGTGGATTTTCCCTCGGATGGGTCGCTCTTCTCCTGCCACTTGCCCTCCGACCTGTCACTGCTTCTATCGTGCTGGTGCTTGCTACGACTGAGGCAGAGGGAGAGGCTGCTGAAGCAAAGGAGGTGGCTACTAAACTCTTAGAGCTCGATGTTAAGGGGCCGCTCTCCGGACAAAATGATTTAACCGCTCCTGCCTAACAAGCCTCTCGATCTCATCGCAAAGCTGGTGGCAGTCTTCAGCATCGTGACCATGGTCACGATGGTAAAAGCAGTATTTATTCAAATCTCGATGGTGTTCCAACCTTATTTTTATTAGTCGAGGCTCAGGTAACTCAGGCCCCACTTGTAACAATACCTCGCTCCGAGGAACAATCAGAGGTGTGTACTTATTGTAATGCCCAGGAGGTTATGGTCACTGAATCCTTCTCGGAGGACTTCGAGATTGACTATTTCGACCTCCATTATGCCACCTCTGGGATGGGGATTGAGAGTTCTGGCAGCTTTTCGCCTCTCACCTTGGATGGCGCTCCTTATTGGATCCTGCCGTGGCTAAACTGATGGGAGTATCATGGATAAAGATCTCTTCTATGTGGGTATACTTTTTCGCACGGACAAGCATATCTGAGAAATTCTAAAAATAAATCTTAATTAATAATTTTTTCAAATCATTCTTCAGTAGACCATTCATCATTGCAGCCATCACGGTCAATTGATCCAGGTTTAGACCTCCAAAGTCGTCATGTTGAATCTATTCATAAAAGAGCGAATTGACTCATCCTCTTTTTGCTTGATGGTATGGAGATAGTCAAATCGCTTCTGCAGTTATCGACTGCTGATGATATGGCTAATTAAAGACCGACATAAGTCTTCAAAGAAATGGATAGACGTCGGCCTCAAACTCGAATACTACTATCAAGCGGCTCCCTTGAGGGTTGGAGGAAATGCTCGACAGAGAATTGCATCCGATCCTCTCTGAAGGAGTATGGCTACCTTGAAAGTCTCTACATGATCGATTGGGTCAGCGGCCCCGTCGAAGACCTCCAGCTGAGATAGTTTGAAGTGCAGAGGGAGTGGTTCCTGCATAATCCTCGAGGTGAAAAATGGCTGGCTGTTATATCCTTCATAGGGCAGCACCGAGGAGCTATTATTGTTGAAGGTCTTTTCTATTTTCTGACCCAACTATTGGCCAAGCTCTTGGAACCGCCTTCAAAATCAACTTCACGGATGGTACCAACCTCAGAGTGCAGAGGAGATCGATGTCTGGGGGTTGATTCATGGCCCGACTATGGGCTTGGAGATTGCCGCCTGATTGGCTGTTGGATCCTAGGGTGACTTTGATGAGTCAACCTCTTCTTCAGACTTCGAGGAGGCGTCTGTGGCTCTGGTTGAGGTGATAGCTATGGAGATGTAGTCAGAGTAAGATTCTACGAGGGCACCGCTGTGGCAAGTACAGACGGCACCATCGAGAAAATTGTATGACGCACCACTATAGAGGGTGTAAAGACAGCCTGAGGAGGCTGTGGTGCTACCTGAAAGGGCATGAGAAAGGTTTGGACCGCTTGGATTACAGTCGTCAGATGTTAAACTTGCTGAAAAACTGACCTAATTGGTTAGCCGTGACTGACGCCGACTAGACTGATTGAACCGATTGAGGGACGATCAGTTGAATCGATGGAGAAATTTTTGATACTAGTGGTTGAACTTAATTGTCAACCTAGCTGGCTGGCTGTCGGAAAGTGACGGCATTGGAAAGTCGGAAACATGTCCATCTTTGAGCCATGATTGCGAATGTAAGCTCTTCCTTTATCTGTTGCTGCTGAAATCAGTCGAGATCAGAAGATGGATGCTTGATCCTTATGTAGGGATGCTGGCACTGGAGTGATCTGCAAGATAAGTCCCAAACCAGAGGTTGTGGTTCTGATGAGGATCCTCTGACGCTCAAGTCAGAAAAGCAGAGAACAAAAGACCGACAATAGGTTCTCCGAAAGGGATTTGATTGGACTTATCTGGATTCTCAAGGCTCCGATTGTTTATATAGAAGAATGTCGGATAGCTAGATTGTTAGCTATGAGATTGCACGATTCCGAGATTGTCGAACCATTCGACATATCAAACTAGATGAGATAATTCAGTTTTTAATCGCTCCCACGAGATCAGGAGAGACGGTTACGCCAGATCCTCTCTATTCAGGATAGACAACTGTTGCGTACGTTGAAGAGATAAGTCAACTGAGGTGACAAGGGTAACTCATACACAGATTAGACCTCGTGGGCGCCTCAACCCGGTATGGAGATAGACTCTTCAGCTCATACGGTGGTCAGTGATCATGTTGATGATCCGAGAACTTGAAATGTCTTATGATATAGTGCTGATCCGAAGTGCTTACGGTAACCACCATAATAGAAGAAATCACGGCCTTCTCTTATTTGAGATCTCAACGTTTTTATTTCGAACAATAAAACCCCAGTCCACCATCTTCATCAAAAAACTGTCACCTCTCTCCTCCCTTGTTATCTCTTTGCCTATGCCTCTCGCTGTAACACCTCATTGTAGTGATGGCAGCATTATAAATATGAAGAAGAGAAGAAGGCGGAAGTGAAGTTAAATGGTCGAGTTCTCCATCTTTATCTTTGTCTTTCTCTTCTACATCTTGCTGGCAGCATCACTGACCACGGAAGGCCTTGCCCTACTCACCCTCACATTGGCCATCTCCTCTATAACTTGATCGGTGCCCTCGACACGTAGCTCAACTCCAATTGAGGCCCCTACGATTGGCTCGACATCACCTGCCATAGCGGTTGCATCACTGCCCTCGTCCTCTCTAACCGTTCCCTCGAGAAATACCTCCCCTTCGAGCTCTCCCTCCTCTCCGCCCTAAAGACCATCTCCCTCTCCCACAACCACCTCTCAGGGTCCATCCCCATCAATTCACCATCCTCCAGAGCCTCATGGCTCTCGACCTCTCCCACAACTTCTCCGACCCCATCCCTATTAAGATCGGCCCCTTGGACTCCCATCTCGATCTCTTCTCCTACCTCCTCAATGGCTCCCTCCCTCCAGCCTTCACCATCCTTCCATAGCTCTCTTGTGTATCAATCTATCCTCTAATTCTTATCTGGACTGTAGCTCTCGTGTGCTCAATCTATCCTCTAATTTCTTATTCGGACTCCTTCGCATGTGATTAAATATGGTGTTTTAGATACATATGTCAAATGAGGTCTCTGGCAATGCCGAAGTATGTGTGTGTGTGTGTGATTATTGATTGGACATGGTTCATAGTGGACCAAAAATAATTAATTCCTTTTTTCTCTTTAACAATAGGTGTATTTAGTGCTTGTCTCTCCTTAATAATGTGTTATAACGTATTTATTGCCTTCTAACTAATAAATTATTTTTGCTTGAGGCCCAATCAATAATTTCTCCTCTTTTGATATTTTGATAAGGATAAAATTTTTATGATCGGACTGACCATGAAAGAAATTATAGTCGGACCATCGTTACCTATCACGTCTCCGAAGCACACCACACGTGCATAATACTAAGAAAATAAGAATGGATAAATTCTCGAAGGTTATGTGATGTTTATCAAAATTGTTCAAATACTCCTAGAGTTTATCCATTCCTATTTTTTAATATTTTAATGCGTGCACATAAGACGTGCTTCAGAGACGTGGCAAGCAATGATGGTCCGATCATAATTTTTTCCATGGTCGGTCCGATCATAGAAGTTTTTTCTCTTCGATAACTTCATACAATGACTCTAAAAACTTCCTTCACCCATCACCTCTCTTTTGCATGATGAAAAAAAGATGGAGAGAGGAGATAGAGGATGAAAAGGGTGCCTATTCATCCAAGAATCTATAAGTCCTTCTCAATGAGTGTTGAATCTATTGTGCATGCTTTACAGAAATAAGCAGAGGATGGGGAAGAACAAATACCTTTTCAAATAACAGTATACCGATATCTTTCATTTAGGTTCATAATCTTTGATAAACTTGCCTTTGGTTTTCAACAAGTTATTTCCAAATAGAACTTATGGTATAGAATAAATATTAATGTTCTATTGCCGCAAGACTCCGACCAGAAGCTGACGTAGTTGGAGTAAGATGCCGTTTGGAAATCGAGACACCGAAGAAAATCTGCAAAGAAAATTTGCATTCACCGATGGTATTCTGGTGGAGGACCTTACGATGCTTAAGTTAGTCAGAACTTGAGAATAATAAAATAATAAAAAAAAAATGAAACAAGATGTGGAAGAATGGAGGATTATCCTTTTTTTTTTTTTTTTTTTCTCTCTCTCTTTGTTCAGCTTGTTTCTCTAAGGATCTCCTTTGTACCTCTTTTATCAGGAGGTGGAGCCATAGACTATTGATCGGAATCTGTAGATTTATTAGATCTGATTTTTTAGGCCGTTGGGCCATATTTTGACCATTCATTGAAAAAAAAAATCTCTCCACTAATATTTTAGCCAAGATTGTTAGGTATGGATATCAGCGGCGGGATTCACCCGCGTGGCCAGTCGAGTTAGTCTTGGGCCCGGTCCGTTGCAATTTCGCGAAGTTGCTCTGGGCATACCCCGAAGAGAAGGTTCATCCCGATCGGCAAGTTTCGTCTACAGCACGTTCTTAAAACAATATGGTGACGGCTATGGGGTTTTATTATCAATACAACAATGACTATTTACATCTATTTGCGTTGGATCTTTTGATTTATTATAATTATTTGGAGCGGACTGAAGTCTCAGTACTATCTTATACTCTTCATTCCCCGTTAGATATGGTCATTTGCATGCATATATGCTGTTTTTTTCCCTATAGTTTCTTTTACTATTTCGAGTTTATTTGATTTCATTTGATAGTTAGTTCCACAACCCTGACATGGCGGGTCATCCTGAGCCCTCTGTTGGCAGGGTTCAGCACACAGATTCCACTTCGTTTTTTGCCTTTTTGGGGAGACTATGATGAAGATTCTGCTCCTGTTGATATCCCGTGGTCATCTTTAAGATCAGATACTTGCCTCTTCTGAGTCTGTTTTGCATATGGCCATGTCCCCTAATCTCTTTTTAAGGAGACAATGATGATGGGTGATCTGAATGTTTGGAAGATGCTTGCACCTAATGGTTGCAGTTTTGCTGGTCAATCATCGGCCTCCTCTGAGTCTCCTTTCTCTTTTCTTTTCCTCTCCGAGGCATCTTGTTTTAGAGTCTTAATGATTTAAGCTGATTCCCTCCCGGTAATATTCACACGTTGTGTACATTCAGCATAGCTCTTTTGCTAACAAAGCAAGGTGACTTTGGTGCCGTGGCACAATAGTCTCCTTTTCAGTTTGTTAAAAAAAAGGTACAAGTTCCACGTCCCTTTGGCTTGTTCGATGTTGTTCTTCAAATCGCAAATTTTGTTTCAACAATAACAAGATACAAAAATGTCGTTGGAGTTAATATACCAGTGTCTGTTGATTTTTATCGGAAAAAATTGTCCCAATGCATGAATTTTGAAAAATTTTATGGCTTTACACTGATAGGAATATGAGGGTGTAAGGTGTTCTTTGCTCTTGAATTTAGTCATATAAAAGGATATTCAACCTCCATTCCCTGGAAATGTTCGTTGAACATGATCTTGAATCCTTGATACAATTTCTGGCATTTGGAAACCAGGAACTTTGTCTATTCTGGTGTAGATGTGGGATGTGGGGTAAATTTCTGATATGGCTAACTATTTTGGAATAAGCATCATGTCTTGATTATATAGAAAATTATGTACGTAGTTTTCTGGACCTTTTTTTTTTTTTTTTTTGATGTCTTCTTAGTTTATAATCTTCACCTTTGTGACAAATGTCTAATAATTTGACCTCTTGGCCTGGTTTCATGAAAATACTTTTGAATGCAGCCTTTTAATTGGAGGACTATGAAAAGATCCTTGACTTCATCAGCTCTTCAAATGATGCAACTTGGTGTTGATTTGAGCAAGGAATTAACTTGAATTGTAGAACTACTTCTGGAGAGCTTGCAATTTGAAAGAATTTACAGAGACATCCAGAACTAGCTAACTTGAAACTCCATGTAATTAAAGCGATTTCTAGGTGGTGATGCTGAAAACATATTTACCCCCAATATCTTTCATCTTTTTGTTTCAAGAAACCCTGATATCTTTCCTCAAGCGCTCTAGTTTTGTCATGCACCGGCCTAAAACAACACAAGCCATCAATGATAATGCTGTCACAACGTTTGTAAACGCGCCCATCATGTGAGTATTCCCTGATCTCATACTCTGTGTGTCCAAAAGTGTATTCCGTGCTGTGAAATTATGGAAATCCAGTGTTGGATGAAAGTAACAAATTTTGTTGTACATTCTTCATTCATTGAGGCATAAAAGAGACAAGAGAGTCGCACTTTTTTTTTATTTTATTCGATTTTGTACATCCAAGGCAGATTATTAAAGAAAAAAAAAAAAAAAGATCATGATCTCAGCTCTCACAAAAACCGAGCTGAGATCAGATCATAATAAAATTCAAAAATAGAAAAAATCTAGACTCTTGTGTATATATATACAGGGTGGTGTCTCAAAAACCTCCGATGATGAACGAATAGTGCTCTGTAAGGCATAAAGAACGATATCATTGGGAAGGGAAAATGGCAGGGTAGCCGTGCTCTTCGAAGCTGTGGATGTGATTGAGCAGCGACCTGGCCTTCTGGCCGGCTATAGGAGAGCCTTCTATGACAAGGGAATATAGCGATGGCATAAGCGAAGGCATTTGCCCTAGTAGACTAACCACTTTCGTTCCACCATTGTTGCAGAGGGACAGCAAAATAGAGACACAGGACTCCCTCCCAGACCGAGATGTGGTTGACTGGAGAACTTCCACCACATGAGGAATGACATCATACCTCAAAATTGCACTCGTCCCCTCCTTCCTTTCTGCTATTTTCCCAAGAACTGCGGTAGAATCGATAACAAGATCCTCCATTTCACTTGACAAAAGATTGGTGAGAACTGGGATGGCCCCTGCTTCCCATACTTTTGGATGGTTGCCATGATACAGAAGCAGCCCCAACAAAGCAACCAAGGCATTCTTCTTTCCTCGGTACATGCCGTCTCTCAACAGCCCTACAAGTGTTGGAATTGCCTCCGGGATATCTCCAATCTCTATTCGGTACTCTTCAATTGATGAGAGGTAGAAGAGGATTGCCGCTGCATTCTGCTGGGCCTCAATCTTAAACCCCATTTTCATAACATCAACTACAAGAGTGAGACCGCCAGTTTCAAAAATAGCCTTCCGACCATCAGGATGCTTTGCAAGGTTCAAGAGGCCAGCCACTGCATGCTTCTGAATTGAAGGATCTGTTGACGAGAGGAGATGTAGCAGCCATGGGATCGGACCAGCTTCCACCAAGCAAGCTCTGTTGAAGACGTTGGATTTCGAGAGCTTTCGGATTTCATAAGTTGCCTTGTACTTCTCTTGGCTCGTTCCATTCGAAAGCTTGTCAACGAGGAAAGCAGCAACCATTCTTATGGCTCCTGCTCCCGCTGGGCTGAAGGGCGAGGCGGTCTTGGACAGATCTCGTTTCCGCTTGACGCTTGGCTCCGTGATTGGTACGTTGTTCTGGTGACAAAATTGCACGACAAGCTTTCGAATTGCTGAGTTGGGGACTAATTCGGTGCTGTCCAGTCTCTCGCCGGTTACCGGGCATGTGAGGTATCCAGCTTTGAACCATCTTATGATCGATGCCCGGTCGTAAGTCTGCCCCGTAGCTACTGTTACAGGGTCCATCATGAGCTCAAGAGAGATCGGGCACCATAGATCTTCTTGGCGCAGGTGTTCGATGACTTGTGGCTGGAGATTACAATCCTTGTGATCACTCCTATTGCCGTCCATGGTATCAAACAGAACCACGCGGCAATAGACCATGAATCCCATCAAGCTGGCGAGGAGGGCAATCTCATCATCATCAGAACTTGCAAAGATCTCTTCTTCCAAGAACGCGACCTCTTCGTGGCAATCCGTCCAGCTTCGAATGTGCAAGTGCTCCAAGACCCGTTTAAGATTGCTTCGAGCCGGAGCGACACCCTTCTTGAATTGGTTCAGAATTGACCATACGCTCCGCAGCGCCCGGTGGTCGGCAGGGTCGATCCCCATTGCCACCTTCCACGCTTGCCTCCTGACGAGCCGGATCACCTCCTTGACTTCCGGCGCCGCATCGATCGTCTCCAACGGAAGGACGTCAAGAACTGTGGCGATCGACCGAACGAGGACTTGGAACTCGCACGACACCCGGTCGGACAGCAGTAGGACCCAGAGCCGGGCGCCCGGTCTGGCGCAGTCGTGGAGGAGATGCCGGATCTTCTGGAGAGTGACATGAAGCTCGGAGAAGCTTACGGTTACGGAGCCGGGAAGGATGGCTCCACGGTCCCGGACATCCTCCAAGAATTCGAGGATCGCGCCGACCTGCCGGAGTGTTTCTCGGGCGCGACGCCGGTGAACTGGGAAGTCGTCGGAACGGTGTGAGGTGATGTCATGGCAAAGGCCGATGAGAGCGTGGAGGGCACCGGGAGAGACGGCGTCACAGGGGTGGATGGCCGGAAAAGTTAGAATCCGGCGGTTGGATGTATTGGTCATGGGCATCGAGTAAGAGTTGGAATTGGATTGAGAAGATTGAGAAGAGGTTCTAACTAAATTTTGCCTTTATCTGGTGGTGGGCGAGTGGGGGATCGGGGTGCATTTATAGGAGGGGTGCCGTACGTGACGCGTGTGTCATATTTAGGGCCTCAGAGGCTGAAGAAATCGGGTGACACGTGTATTAGGGAAACGTGGAGCCATCTGAGTTGAGGGACGAGGGGGCATCTGAGGATGGCGGCCGCTTCAGGATATGATCAGAAGGAAGTACTGTACGGCGCCAAGTTGGCAAGGGAAGGGAAAGAGGGGACGGACGTGATCATGGTCCCATGAGTCGTACCGACACGCGGCTGCTGTTGGGGATTACAGGATCGCCTGATGCGCGATGGCTCGTGAGCGTCATGGGTCAAGGGGGAAGCCTTTTTCCGGGATAGACGGGCCGCGCAGCCGACATCGCTTGGCTAAGCTTTTTGGCTTAGAACAGCAGACAGCTTTCTCGCCAACTTCATCACAAACACGTGCACATCTTGGAGACGTGTCCGAAATGGGAAACCATAGATAGGCTGCCTTCTGTTCGTGGAGCACATTTGATGAACTAGGTAACTCGTGCTTTGTTGCTCTCTTCGGGAGAGTTTAACTGAAAATTACAGGAATTATCAAATAATTAAGCTATTAAGCTCGTATAATGAGACGATAAAAGTGACCGGAACCGGGTTGGTTTTGGCGGAGGGCTCTCCACGGAATACATGATTGTATGGGTTTATCCCTTATTTTGCTGCCATTATAAACGTGGCAGAAGCTGGAAGGTTGATTTAGACTGCCGCATGTTAGGCCATCTGTTTGTCGCTAGCATGTGTAATGGAAGACCGACCAGGCTTACACGGAGGCCACGTAGTCGGATTGCGCGTGGGCCAACCCACTTGTGTGGGCTGTGGCGTGTGGCCTACGACAAGCGTGGCCGCAGCCTGAGTTCGCCAGCTCACCACATGTAAAATATTTCCGTCTGTAACCCTAGATCGACTCTCCATCCATCTTTAAGCTCTCTCTCTCTCTCTGGGGTAAATCTAATGTCTCTTTCGTAGTTAGAAAGGAGGTCATAGCCAATGAAATCCAGAATCTGAAACTATCACGAGAACATACTTTATATTGCTTATATTTTCAGCCTAAGGGAGCATCTCCGGGTGAAACAAAAGATCATGAGGCTTTTATGAGTTTGAGAAAAACAGCAAACTATCATGTTGCTGATTGTGGATTCAGTGGCAAAGATAAGAGAGTTTCAAAACGAAAGAAAGTTAGTTGAAATGCAAATTATTGTGCAATAATTGTTCATGTTCCTTGAAATAACAGTCCATGAAAGTGCAAATTATGCTTAACGAGAAATAACAGAATCATTTATTGATGGCAATTTTTCCTAATTATTATGGGATGCACAGTTGTTGGTGATGTGGAACTTTAAAGAATTGATATCCAAATAATTAAAGTGTGATAGATTTCCTTTCTAATCAACACAAATTATATTCCATTTAAACATGCGTGGAGTGCTTAAAAAGAAAAAAAAACTCAAATAGGGGTTGACTATGATTTTTTTTTAAAAAAAATACATGTACTAGGTTTGACCATAATTTTTTTAAAGATCACAATTCGATTGTCAATTCAGACCCAACAATATCACAATGAATAGGTTTGATATGAAATAAAAATGAAAGCTATTGAATCTTTAAGATTGGATTTATATTGGAGGTTTTATGCCCAAATCTATATGAATCACATAAATATATTAAATATATATATACATAAACATATTTATACATGCATATATCTTGAAGCTCGGGAGTGGAGGGTAAGTATTATAAGGATAATCAAATTCTTCAACCTCACCTATTTACTAGCATGATTCTTAAGATTATATGGGAAATATTCTTTCTCGGTCTCTGGTGGATGCTAAGCTCGTCCTCAAACACATACCGATGACACATAATTAAACAGCCTAAAATCTTTCAATCTGTTTCCTTTATTTGTGTGGTAAATCATCCTGGGTACAATAATTATCCATGATTGCCCATTATGGATATAATAACTACCCACGATTCTAGCGCATAAATATCTTAACTATGCCCCTAACATCTGGGTAATGGCTCGTGAATCCCCTCTATATAAAGGAAGAGAGAAGAGATTCTAAAGTAAATCTTTTTAAAAAATAAAAATTAATTTTATTTTTCGTTCTCTCTCTTTCGACTGTTCTTTAAATTCCGACTAACTTAAATATTGAAGGATCTCTCAAGAAATAAACTTCGATAAATGAATATTTGACTGCAGGTTGAAGGAGTCATCCTCCTCGATCTCCCACCAAGTTCAAAGCTTGTCCTCCGGCCAATCTCTAGATCAGTCTTCTACTGACCTCTCTAGAGTTTAGCAACAACAATATGTGTGTGTGTGTGTGTGTGTGTGTGTGTGTGTGTGTGTGTGTGTATGTATGCAACATTAGTTTTGTGAGTTGTTAATATCTTTTCTCAATTACAAACCATGATCATGTCCAACTATTAGGTTGATAGTTATATTAACAAAATACTACATTCATGGGGGTTGAATATGATTTTTTTTTTTCTGAAAGGTTAAACTTACGACCATCACTCCAACATGCAAATTTAGTACGCGACAGATCCGACAATATAGCAATGAATAGGTTAAATATGGAATCAAAATCAAACCTATTGAAACTTTCATATAGTGTTTGTGGCTTCATACTTGGTCCGTACAAATTATCCAGTTTGTAATATAGTATTGGAGCAATTGAATCTGCTCCCTCTGATTCACAGTTGGCTAGTTGATGGTATGTTGGTAATTGATGATGGACTATCAAAACTACATTGCAGAATGAGCTCCGATTCAATTACAATATATCACCCAACTCTCGATCATTTTAATGGATACAATTGCCGACTTTCGATTAGTGGATCAATTTACTGTCAGCAATTCTCAATCAATTTTTCTGTTAGATATAGATCGACTACAAGATCTATCATCCAACTAGCAATCGATAACACAGACACAGATATACGACTGTCAGTCGCCTACACCGACATACAGTCGGAAATTCTCAATCGACTCATTGGCGGGATCAAATCAACTATAATAATTCGACCGACTGCACAACCGCTAATCATTTGATATATCAGAATTACCAATCGATGATCGGTCGATATATCTGAAGTATCGATATACAGTCGGTTTACAAAGATCACCGACATATAGTTGGCATGTTAGAAACTGTCAACGTAGAAAGTGCGTAACAGCTACATACCACGATCATCAGTGGATATTAACTGTCCATCCTACGATCACATAATGCTGGAATAAGCGAGATCTATATGCCTAACTATTGCAAACGATTACAAACAGTTTGTCTATAAAAGAAAGATAAATGAACAGCATTGGGAGGATATTTCTAGATTAATACTCTGCCAATTTCTATATTCTACTTTCTATTCGACCACTCCATACTAATTTAAGCATCGAAAAGTCCCTGCCAGATATAACTTTGGTCAGTGTGGACTTTTTTTACAGGTATTCTTCATCGGTGTCAGATGCTCTAGGAGATTGGCCGCAATATATAGCATTTGTTTTATTTGTATAATTGAAAAAAAAAAAGATAATGACATGTTAGAACATGCTTATTTAGTCATATTTTTTAAGTAAAATTTATCTTTTCAATTTCAATCTTTTATTTTATTTAGTTTAATAAGTAGTTTTTGTTCGTACTATAATAATGTTGGTGTCTTGTGAAAATGACGGTTGTATTTTCACTTTTTGCATGATTATTGCAAGTTTCTTTCATATACATACGAACAACCCTTTTCCTTTTTTTCTAGACGAAAATGCCCGTCACTGTATCATCCAACTTTACCTGGTGTAGAGAGAAAAGAATGGCTGGGTGGGTGATCATATGTAAGCATGTATCCAAATTTGAAGCTTCCATCTTGGGGTCTTGCTAGCGTGGAGTGCTTCTGCATCACTACTGGATGGACCTGGTTATCGAGGTCGATGCCCTTATTTTCGTAATCTCAATCCCATAATGACTACAATATCTTCTTCAATAAATTTCATCTTAGTTATGCTTATCTGGAAGACCATTTAATTTAGTGACAAGTAAGGACGCAAAAGAATTAAGTTGCCCGTGAGCTACTCGAGTTCCAATAGTAACATACATACTCAGCTCGAAAACTCACGAATCTATTTGAATTCAAATATATTTAATATTATTTTTATTTATAATATATATTAATATATATTAGTAATAGGTTAAAGCTCAAATCCAATCTCGAGCATGACTCGATTAATATTCGAATCAAGTCTAATCGATCTCGAATATTATATTTTTTTCATCGAGTTGAACTTGAGTTTGAGATATTAAAATACGATCGAACTAGAGTTATATTTTGAACCTGAGTATTTTAAATCGAGTCGAGTTCGAACTTCTAACTATTCATTTTGATTTAACTCGATTGCATCCCTGGTGATAGGTCAAGAATTAAATCGAGTATCACTAGATCCCACATGATGTTGGGGAAGTTGAACAACCAGGGAAAAAAAATATTATTTATGATCTTTCTATTAGTGTCTTTAAGATAATCCGTTCACATGGCCGACCCAGAAACTTTCCACGTAACATCAGGTACTCATGAAAGCAAATCCCGCCTCCATCGATCTCACTTTTTTTCTTTTTCGTTCTGAACTACTAATTCTATCTCCTTCCTCCCCTTTAGCTCCGTCGTCCCATCTTTTCCTGCCTACTTCTTATTTTACTTTCTTGGCCCTTTCATCCATCCTTCTTCTTCCCCTACTTTCTTGGTCCTTCTTTACCGCCTTTCCACCGCCCTTCTTCACTGATCCGATAGCACTCACCAGCCATGCTACATGTACATTGCACACTTTTATTTGCTTCTCACTCTCGGTGGCTAAAATGACTTAAGAAAACATCCAAAAATTTGGAAAGTCTTCAAGCCAAGATTTCTTCAGCGATGAATGATGTCCTAATCTGCATTCTATCCATGGGAATTAATTAACCACGTTTGATAAATTTTCACCAAAAAAAACACGCCTTAATTTTTGTGGTTTGAGAGTGTACTACGTTATCGCCCATCTAAAATGTCAATATCCTTGAGCAAGAGATTTGACCGTGTGAGTTTGCCTGCTTCCATGGTAATACAAACATGAGCATTCATTTAAAATTCATTTGATTCTACTTGAATCGAGCATTCCAAGTAGAGATGGCAATTGGTTCGGATTGATTTGGATGCAAATGGAATCAAAATTTTATCAACCCAAATCCAATTTTTTTTTAAGAAGATCAAAAATTTAGATTTAAATCCGATCTATTTATTAAATAAATAATCTGATTTGATCCGCATAATTTATTTGTTAAATAGATTAAACAAATTAAATAGATTTTTTATAAATTAAATAGATTGAAATATGTTAAATAGATTAAGTGAGTCAGGTTAAAGAGGACAAAGATAAGTTAAATATGTTTCAAACATGTTAAAAAGGAGTTGAATGAATTGGGTTAGGATCCAACCTAATTATTAAATAGCTCAAAACAAATTAAATAAATTAAATATTTAAATCTGAATCTAATTTATTTAATAAATAGGTATAAATAAGTTGATCTATATATGGTCTAAATGGATTCATATTAAATCTAAATCTGCTTCAAATAAGTGAATTGATAGGTTGGATTATAAATTGCCATCAACAATCCCAAGGGCTCTTCTCAAACTCGTCTTTGATTCGAAGCTCACGACGCTTGATTCACACTGCATGGGGGATTGGTACCCCACTTAAAAGAAATCTCACCGACCAAAGGTTTGCTTAGAGACGTCGTTGGATGAAGGGTAGGGGAAAGTGCTTCGGCGGTTGGACAATCGGATAGCTGCCGAAATTTGCACGCATTCGGCCATTGTTTAACGCCATCCTTTTTTTTTTATTTATTTTTTCTAAGAAACGCCACATCCCCGTTGAGGCGCGTGCACTCGAGGCCTGAGAGAAAGATAAACGGCCCCTTCACGTGGGGGAGCGTCCTCCCTCTCGGAGGATCTGCCGCTAAACAACACCATACATAGCCTGCACTCACCCTCTCCTCTCCCCGAGTCGCTAAACATGCATGGTGTCTGATTTCATGTTCTATAAGCAACCTTCTCCACTCCAAAATGTGCCCTTTGTGCTCACATTTAACTAGTCCATGATATCCGAGTCACGGATAGAACTGAATTGGGACAGATTTGTGGCTCAGCGCCCCTTAATTACCAGATGTCTAGCTCAAGCTCGACCCTATCTGTACTCAAACTAATTGCAGTAGTCCAATGTCCAAACTCAACCCAGTTAACTAACTAATTACAAACCTGCCAGGTTGGAGGACCATGTTAAAAGTTCGCTTTAGAACTACTTTTCTGATAACAAGTCTAGGAATTACAAGGAATCCTCTCATCCCCCTCTTCTTGATTATATTCATGACACCAGAAACTACTTCAGTGATTTATGCTAAGCAAGTCTTTGAAGAGACAATCTTTTTTAGAATGACTGTTATTTGTTGCCTGTATCATAGGCAAGATACGAATATTTAGTTTTGTATAAATACTATATATATACATACATTGAACATAAAGCTATGGTGTAGAAATTTCGATCCAGGCCAGTTTTAATCCAGCCCAAAAGTTGAAGACAGGCTCGACCCAACCCATAAACTACAGGCTACATCCCATGGGCTACCTGGGCCAGTCGGCCTAATTGCAACATAGGTGTATCGCCCACCAATAGCCACGAAGTGCATCACGCAACAACGCGGTTCTTTCTCAACTTGGTGGCCACCTAAGCCAGTGAATTCCATGTATTTATCTCGCCAATCCGGTGACCAAATCTCATTTTGGACTGCAATAGAATCATAATGTAGATTGTGCATGCTGACTGGTCATGCAAATTCATACCATCAATAAATTGTGCACGACACATCTTTGGACACAATTTGAGTAGATCTCTCACCGTACAATTATTAGAATCCCAAGGACTGAGAACTAATGTAAGAACTATTTCCAAACTCCCATAGCAAGCAAATGCTTTATACGCAAAGCATAATAAGGTGAAGATAAGGAACAAAACAATTTCACCGTTATGCTAATGCTTGTTTTGATGGGATGTTTCCTAGGCCTTCTCTTCTTTTCTCTTTTTACTTGATCAAGTGGATGGGGTGTCACCTGTACTAATGGATTAATCAGGCCCAAATATTTGGATATGCACTGCCCAAGACTCAAATGTTGACTCTTTGGTGTGTAATCGTATAAGCCAGAGCTCACAATAGCCATAGCACTTTTGGGCAGCATATGGATGTAAGCCCAACATATAGGAATTAAGGTGATGGTATTGCTGCTTGCTATGAGTAAGTTTGCATGTCACTCCGGTCTTCGTGTTTAGAAAACATTATAAGTTGCATGCAGTTTTGCACCAACAATTGTGGTAAGGGGGGTTAACCTGAAAAGTATGTTAAACCATGGGTTTGAACGCTGAGCCTACAGGTTGGACTTTTTCTTTAAACAAATCCAAAATGGCCCACAGATTGAGCCTGTCCGATAAGCAAATCCAAAATAACCCAGAGCTTAGATCCGATATTTATAATTATATCAATGAGATAGTGCAGAGTGACTGGCTTCTCACAAAACAAAACAATGAAGGGGAGAGCATGAGAAATAGACGGAGCTCACCCCAATAGATACGTGGGCTTCTTTTTCAGTCGAAGCCCAACTTTTTTAGAAAGAAACTCTTGATGGCGTAAATCCTCTACAGTATGATTGGGCGTCGTTCATTTTAAAATGCGCACGTAGGTGTTAAAAAAATTTAAAAGGGAAGTAATGTATAAACGTCAAAGATATTTGATAATTTGGACAGCCATCTATTTTATGATAGATGATATCTAACTTGCACGGTACTCTGCGGTATCTTCTAGAGAAGCCCCTTCTACTCTTGATAGGCTTAGTCCACCACGTAAGACAAACCAATGAAAAAATATCATATCAGTATTTTAAATATTTAGCCATATGTGCTATAAAATTTTTCAATTTATAGTTTCTCATTTAGAAAAACTCCCTCCCACCACCAACTGCTGAGATAGCTGCTGCTAGGTGGCCCTTATTTCCCATCAATTTTAAATATCATCAGTTCCTCGCTGTCCTCTACCAAAATGCCAGGCTAGTTGTGAATAAGGTATTTAGCCTGATTTAAATATGAATAAAATTTTTATAATCAGATCGATCATAGAATAAATTATAGTCGAACATACTTCAAAAATGTCCATCAAAAGATAAATGGCTGTGCATGCATTAAAATACTAAGAAAAAAAGATGAATAAATTCTAAGAGTATTTGAACAGTTTAGAAATATCATATAATTATTTTTTTTTTATCGATGTTTCAATATATGCACGTAACAGACGATGATGGTCCGATCATAATTTCTTCCATGATCGATCTAATTATAAAAAAATTTTTCTTTGCATACATATCAGATTTAACTAAAAGTAATTTTGATTTAGCCCATCCAGAACTGAAGTCAGCTCATAATTGCCTGAATTCAGGCATGGCGTTGTCATTTAGAATACGAATACGTCAAACTGATGTGTGTTACCCTAAGCAAATGGTCCAACGATCTTGGGCAAAAACCAAGTCTTCCCTTGTGTGAGCTCCATGGCACCCTTAATTATTAGTATTTCCAACACCCTTCAAAATCTTTGTCATGCACCTCAAACCAGGCCACATAATATGATTCCTTTGATGAGAATGTTAGGACAATGATCTTTTGGCATGATCTTTTATGTGCACATGCATGGGCGACAAATGTACCTCCCAGATTAAATTGAATACACGCACTGGCCCCTCAAATCTCATCCAAACATTGCCAGTCCCCGCTAAAAGTTTCGGTCACGTTGGTGCTTCTCACATCACTTTCTTGATCGAGAATAATGTGCCGGGGCCCACGGACGTCCCATGCTCGAAGGGCTGTGAGCCTTTGCAGCTGTATTCTTTATAGCACCCACACGGTGCCAACCTCAATATGAAATCTCCCTTCACATGCTTCTCTGGACCTTTATCTTTGGATCCAACACTCCCCACAACGCCTCTCTTCCCTTGAGCATATATATTACTATCAGCTCTCTCTCTCTCTCTCTCTCTCTCTCGCGAGATGTTCTCCATTCATATCCTTAGTAGGCTCTTCTTTGTGGCGAGCTTGAGTTCTTGTGCGACGGTCACAAGGTCATTGCAGCACGATAGCCCAATCCCACCAAGTGTGCCCCGTCTCACGGATCGTTTCTCTCACCTCCCATTTGATGAAGCGTTCTCGGAATTCTTCGGTGGTCCGAACGTCCAACGAGTTAGTAATGGATCGTACATCAATCTCAAACTTGACAACTCCTCAGGTGATGTTACCTTTTTCTTGTTCTACGGCAACGTTTTTTTTCCCTGATAAAACTTTCTCTTATCGTTTGATTTGATCTTCTCGTAGCTGCAAATGTTTTGTTAACATGTTATGTGCTAATTAGTACAGGGTCTGGTTTCAAGTCCAGAAGCATGTACTACTACGGATTCTTCAGCGCTGCAATCAAGCTACCTGCCGATTATTCTGCTGGTGTTGTGGTGGCATTCTACGTAAGAACTCCCTCCAACTCTCTCTCTCTCTCTCATGTACATATATTAAGTAACGGTTATGCTATAATAAACTATTGCCTTGCTATGACTTCCACTGCTGGCTACGGCTCTTCTAATGAGAGTAGCAATCGTATCTTAACCTCTTTTTTTTCCGAGTAGGGCTGGAGATGTCCTACCGATTCAAATAAAAGATGTGAAACAACAAACTAATTAAACTATGTAGGCGAGCAAAATTCATGGTCCAGTTTTGCTGGCATCGATCCAGAATGCCAGTATATCGGGACAGCTTGCTTGCTCATGCGCATGCACAGTTGAAATGAGAAAAGTGGATGACAAATTGCACTGTGCACGACACAGCTGTTTCAGATCTGAGAGATAGGTCTCAGGCGAGTTATCAATAACTTAAATTTTGAATTGACGATTACCATTAGGTATTCAAGTTATATTGCTGTGCATATTCTTTAACATTATTTAAAGAAATTATTAAAAATTGAAACAATAAAAATTATCCTTATTATACACCATTATACATATAATTATGGGGCTACGTTGAAACCAGTTAAGACAATGGTTATAAGTGGTTTGAAGCCACTATCTAAAACCAGGAATATCGATATTAGTACTCATCTTTAATTCACAACTAGGGCAAAGCGACTGCATTATTTTACAATACTGGATGGCCGAATTGATGTCCATGTCTTCGCCAAGGAAACCCCGAACATAGCTTGATTCAGTCAACAGCTGAGGTCTGCTAGTACTAAAATTATTTTTTGTGGACCTCGAGTACTAATATGTAGTTCTGCGTAGCATAGCTCGTTTCCAGCATTGTCGCCACTTGAAGGGACGACCATGCAGCGCTCAAACAGCAAGTTCTCACGGCTATTAGAAATAGGAGACTTACTGTGTTTCAGATACTAATCTCTCATCTTATTCACAAAAATGCTATGTGTACATATACAAGTTGTCAAATAATTATAGAATCACCATGATAAGAGAGAGTTACAGTAACTATGGGAAATCATACAACAAAGATACAGAAAGATGATCATGGTCATGATAGGAAGGTAATCAAATTTCTCTTCTGCCATAATTTTCTTCCGAGAATAGGATGTCATATTTGGAAGGTGATCAAGCTTGTTTCCACCAATACGGTCCTTCTAAGAAAGAAGTAGAGGTCATGGGTTGCCTCCAATGACAATATGACGATGGTTGGGTATGTGTTGACTGAATATCTTGAGTGTTGATCATGGCATCATGGAACAGGGCTAATAACAAGGATGTTTTCCTACCAAACTTTTAATTCAAATATCTGTAGCTACCTGACCATATCTATTTAATGCAAAGACCTGCCTACCACCCAGCATTGCCAGCTAGCTCTGGCAAATTGATCACTTTGTTTGGGAGAGAGTACCGTTATCCCACTGTGACCGTCATGATACAAGTAATGGCCACTATTTGTAGGAAAATATTTGGAGTTACGGGGCCATCGGGAGACTGGTAACTCATGATTCAACTAATTCTCCGGATGTTGCAACAACTTTTTGTGATTCATATATACCAATCCCCTGGCCCGCCTCCTATTATAAGGTAGGAGGAACTTTTATGTACTCATTCCGGCCTAATTAAATTGACGATTAATTCTATATAGCCTAACCTTGAAGATTAACGCTACAGGTTCTACGTTAGTGCCAAAAGAAATGCTTTGTCATAGCTGGTCTGCCTCGTGGCATAAGTAAGCTGGTGTAATTCATGGATTGTGTCATTCACGATGGTGTTATTGTATAAAACACTAATCTTGTTGAATCTTATGGTCACTAGAAAGTATTATGGTTAGTGATACAAAGCTTTTATTTAAGAGAAATATCTGAAATCACTGGCAAATCATTACTCAGTTCATTGATCTTATATGAAATCGGGATCGGTAGGGCTTCATATACCCTCTTGTATAACATTAATTCATGACTAACACATTAGCTTGTTGAAGAGAACAGTGAGATACAGTAGATGATCATAGCAATGCTCACTTAATTTTGGGGTGTGACCCCCTAACTTTTTTCCCGATTCAATTCTTTAAGACAAATAACTTCTATGATAAATTCCATGATCTAACGAGGAAGAACAATAAAATAATGGTGCCAATTATTAATGATGATGCATGTTATTATTAGTATAATAAAATAATATTTGTTTGAGTGACACGAGATTCTTTTATGCAAGTCAATTGAACAGAGGGTCTAGGTCCCCTTATTTTTTATTAATAAAACTACGAAAGTAAGATATGAAGTCTTTATTTATACTAATGAAATTTGCTCTTGCATAATTTAAGTTAAATTTCTTTTCTCATAAAAAAAGTTATTGTTTTTTGAAGTAGATATAACTAATGAAAAAATTGAAAAAAAAAAAAACTAAAATTTAATAGAAGGTGCATTTTAGCTTCTACAATAATTTGGCTTGTGGCCGCATAGCCTAAATCTTCCTTAGTCCTTATGCTGTTCCACGATGTTATAGAGGTAAAAAAGTTACTCTATTTAAAAAGAAGAAAAAAACCATCTCATCGGGACATCATTTGAATAAGTTAAAGCATCCAAAATTGGTGCATGACTTAGCTTCCTACTTTGGCAAATTTCGCTCCTTGATTACGTCCAATCCTTCTGATGGTGGGCATAGTAGTCCTCATCATCAAGTTTGTAATCTTCTGGATCAATATGAGAAACAAAGAGACTAAACACATCCAAATGATCAATACTGGGCTTTAAATTTTTGTCGTATCATACTGTTTGGATAAATAATGAAAGGCAGCATTGTAGTTGTTGCCAGAGGATACAACTATTTAATAGACATCTACTTATGTATGTAACGGGAAGAGACAGAAAGCGTTCGTATAACAATAGTCGTTGTATATAAAACCATGCACTAAACTTTAGATATCGAATGCCCCATGTTCGGTAATTTTAAAGTTATATATATATATATATATATATATATATATATATATATATATATATATATATATATATATATATATATATATATATATATTGCTGTTTGATTAGTAAAATGTTGCTATCACATGCAATGCCATGCTCTCTATCGATGGTTTGTATGATCGAAATCAAGCCGATTCCAATCAGGTGATCAGGCGAGCTTTGTCAAACCTTTTGTACTTTTTTAGTGGGAGAAAAATAAGGGAACAAGTGCTACAAAAAGCTTTAATAGTTCTGTTTTTTTTTTTTTTTAGGTAAAATATTCGTACTTTCTTTTCACTCCGCGGAACGCTTTCGAGCCTTGCTTCGCTCGTAAGAGAAAAAAAGTATGCATGGTATACATTAAAAGAGAAAATAAAGTACGCAGGTGAATGTCTCCTCCATCTATCTTTAAAAAATATTATGGAATATTTTGATCGCTTTTCGTGATCTGGAAAGAGAGTAATATATTGACTTTACCAAAAATTAAAAAAAATTAGAATAATATTGGGTGTACCTCGGTGAAAGCATGACTCCTATCATTCCAAGGGTCGAGATGGATGGGTCAATCCATGTGCACCCTGAAGGACCATTGATACTCTCTTGTCTCCATATGGTATTTAAACTCCTTCGCCCTCCACTGTAGGGAACTCTGGACCTTCCATGGGACCACATTCCCATTCAAGAAGCCAGGCAGCTCCATGAATTCTCGCCACCCCAGCCTGAGTTGGATAATGTGATCTGTGGACGAAAGCCAGATAATCAGACCCTGTCTCATTGGTTCGACGTCTCAGATTCAGGACCACACGATTCCATATCCACTGAACATGCTGTGAACCTTGTTGGCTTCTGTATCACCTCCTCTCAAGCATTAAAATTCTGAGTGGAGCCTACCCACATCATTATCGTAAGGGTAATGTTATGTGACCACCATGGTACCAAAATGAAAGGTTCACGTCAACGTGTCAGATGGCGACGTAACGTAATGGGTTGTGAAAAAAGAAAATATCAATCTTTTTACGGCACCAGCAAAAAAAAAAAAAAACTTAACATTTGGTACTTTGTTTGGGTCTTGAAGTTTCATCTTCTTCTCGCAATGTTACATCAGCTAAAATGCAATGCCGCAAATTTTGCATTAAAAGTTCCTCGAGATAATTGTTTTGACTCGCAGTATTTGAGACAACACATTAGAAGTGAATTATCTATCTAAATTATATATGATTTGCTATGACGGCACTGTACATAAGGTCTTAACAAATTCTTTATACAACCGAACAATGCCGGTTTGTTTCGGAGAGGAGTTGTATCATTGGTGCGAAAGAAAAATTTAACTTCTCTCAGGTGAAACAATCTCCACCAGTGAAGCTTTATCATTCATCTATCTGAATAAATTTCAAAGCTATTGGTGAGCGACCCAATGGTGGATTCCTACGAAGGATGGTAATCTTTCTTTGGTGTGAAAGATACAACTCCATCCCATTTGTTCTTTTTTCAAAAAAAAAAGGGTTCTTTTTAATGTGTGAAGTTTGTGTTTTTCTCTTTTTATTTTTTCCTTGAAATTTTTTGCTGGCATCATTTCATCATCAAATGGTGGCGATCACAGTACTTTTCGCTAAAAAAAAAATACATGGTTAATTTCTAGTTGAAATGGTGTGGTGCCTCGCAGATGTCAAATGCGGACGTGTACCCCCACAACCACGACGAGATAGACTTCGAACTGTTGGGGCACGAGAAGAGGAAGGAGTGGGTGCTTCAGACCAACATCTATGGGAATGGAAGCGTGGGGACGGGTCGAGAGGAAAAGTTCTACATGTGGTTCGATCCAACAGCTGACTTCCACGAGTACAGCATCCTCTGGAACAGCCATCATATCGTGTAAGCTCTCTCTCATGAACAGCCAAAATAGGTTGGACTCGGCCGGATGTTGGTTAACCAAATAGCCATGTGGACCCAATGGGTCAGGTCTGGGTCTATCTCGAGTTCCTTTCGTTCTATATGGACTCATCGAGTTAGGCCTGGACCACACGGAATCATACCAAACCCGGATTGCAGTATCCATGCATGCAGAGAAGATCAGATTTCTTCACATTTTAAGACCAACACTTTCACATTTGCTTAAAAAAAGAATTGAAAAAATTGACTGATGAAGCTAAGAAACACTTTTAATTGTAACATCACAGAACTAAGTTCAAATTATATTTATGGATTTTAGAGTATAGAGATTTTGAGGAGTTGGAAGGGGTTATGGTAGCTATGGACCTTTTCCACCAACATACAAGCATTCACCAGTTCTTAAATGCATTTAAAGCTAGGCATGCAAGACTCGGGTCTGGCATACTTGGACTTGAATAAGACAAATTCCAGACTTGAGAGCCATGTACCTTTTTTTTTTTTTTTTTCCTTGGATGAAGTGGTCCATGTACCTAGACAAGGTTGACTGCAAATATTAAAGCATAAGAAGGAAGCCAGCGAGACCTGACCAAACAATGATTCAATATAATGGGTCTGGCCAGTTTTAGTTACACTTAACATCAGCCAACGCGAAATGTTAAGTAAACAGGTTTCTGAAAAGAAAAATGGAATTCTGAGTCCATAAGTTATGTATGGTTCCCGGTTGTGGGTCATGGCAGGACCTTAAAAACTAGTTCTTGTCTCACGATCAAAAAAAACAAAGAAAAAAAATCTTCTTTAAATGTTGCTGTGGGTAAAAGCACTTCTTGTATAACATAGCTAGGCCAGCCAGATCCAACCCCGCATTGGACTGCCGTTTCCAGTAGCTGGAGCCTTAATAGGAAACAATCTTAGAATATGAAGTAATCCATTATATCTGGCTATCAGATTACAAAGATTAAGATAGTATGACGGGTTCTGTTGAGTTTGACTAATAACGTTCCATGCAATAAGTTTCTTGCAGGTTTCTGGTGGACAACATACCAGTGAGGGAGGTGAATCGCAGCGTGGCGATGTCCCGTGCCTATCCGTCGAAGCCAATGTCAGTCTATGCAACAATTTGGGATGGATCGCAGTGGGCAACTCATGGAGGAAAGAAGCCAGTTAACTATAAGTTTGCACCCTTTGTTGCATCACTCAAAGATTTCGAGATGGAAGGCTGTGCATGGAATCAGACCAAAATAGCTCCTCCATGCCCTAACAACAGTCAGAACAGCGGGCTGGGCCTTGATCCGGTTGGGGGACAAGAATTCGAAGAGCTGTCAGACCAACAGAAGGTGGGGATGGCATGGGCCAGAAATGGATTTATGTTCTACTCTTACTGCAACGATCAGAATAGGTTTCCAGTGATACCACCGGAGTGCAAGGAGGGGAAATAAGGACTTCGAAGAAATTAGCAAAGCTATAAAGATCAGATCACTCGATTGCAAGTGTCAGTGAGAGAACTCAAAGGTGGACGGAAGGAAATTTGCATGATTCTTACACGGAAATAAATAGCTAATTATGGTCTATATTGTTTAAGTACTCGTTTTTTCAATGGAATAGTTTAATTAAGTATTCCAAATTGATCAACGGGTCTTTTTTTTTTTCTTTTTCTTTTTCTTTTTCTTTTTTTTTTTTTCCTTTTTTTTTTTTTTGAGTCAAAGGGAGGCTGGAAAAGCAGCCACCCGTCTTTATTAGGATAGGAGTATTTACAACAGAGTAGGATCCACTACAAGAGCAAGATCAGTTAACTAAGACAGCCACTAGAACAACCCCTGGTAGGAAAAAACAGAGCAATACAAGAAACAAAAAACAGAGTAGAAGTATTCTTGCTCCTTCCGATAAGTTTCAAGCCGAAATTCGAAATAACGGGGAAGGCCAAATGTAGAGTCGGCGGAGGAGAACACAACAAAGGGAGAAGGGCCTGAGATTCGAAGTTCTGAGCGGCCCTGATGACAGAGAGACATCCGTTGGATTTCACCGACGAGGATCATGAGATTCGTCCAAACCTTCAGACAACTTCCTGACTCGATGCCAGATTTTTTTCCATGTTCCACCAATTGTTTGTCACTGCAGAAAAAGGACCAATGATTGAAAAGATGAATACCTTCACCTGCGACCGAGGTGGTGCTTAGATTGTTTATTGAGAAAGGCACACCCAGGTTATAGCGCCAATGAGCTTGAGAAGCGTTGGTTGTGCCTTCGTGGGGAAGTTCTTTCTGGTCCAACCCATACACAAGCTCTCAAAATTGGAGTGCGACGTGCAGCACCCACAACAACACGAATACATTCCTCGAAAGCACAAAGACAGCTTCACCTTTGATAAGCAAATTTTATTTGTCGTTGCCGCGTGCACGAGTCTCTTCCATAAGGACCGTATGGATATATATTTAGTCTCATATTAATTATTCATTGAAAAAATTTTGAATACTGATCAAAAAAATTAAAATAAACTTTTTTTATCACAAAAAGAAGGAAGAAATCGAATTTCCCGTTCACTGAATTAGTTGATGCATTCTTTTCTTCTCAATCGATAACAAAATTGGAGCTTCTTGAACATACCAACTTGGAAGGGTTAGATCATTTTTGACAAATGGCTCAAACCTGAAATTTTTTGTTCTCTCTCAAAGAAACCATAATTTTTCATTTTTGGAGGGGAGAAACACAGGGGCGGAGCCACCTTTGTATTGAGGGTTTAATTGAACCCCCAAATTTTGATGCAATACACATTATATCCTTAAGGGTATGTAAAGATTACTCAAAAAATTTTGTATATATATTTTTTTGAATCCATATGGAATAAAAAATTTCAATTAGCTTAATGGTTTGAACCCCCACCCTCCATCCCCTGTGTCCTAAATTCAAATTTTTTCTCTCATTTTTTTTTTTTCACTTTCAATTAATATAATATTATTAAATTTATTTTTATTTATTTATTTATTTATATACTGAATCTTCGAGATGAAAATCTTGACTACGTCATTGGAGAAACACACTGATCAGCTATGAGAGATATTCACACTGCTCTAGTATAGCTTCAGATAAATTGCTGACCATGATGAAGGATCACTGGTTGAATACAACCATGATGAAGGAAGTCATGGCTGCCGACCATGATGAGGGAGCTCTTAAGGCTATCGGTGCCCTTTTCTCTTCCTCGCCCGCTCATTTTAGAGCCACTAAAAAGAATTGTAGCATCGAATACATGGAAGCAGTCAAACCATACGGGTCCGACTCATTGCACCAATCAGGATGCTGGCAGTGTTCATGCCCTTTGTGAAGACTCCTGCGGCCACCCCATGTAGAGTAGCACTCACTCTTTGTATGACCTCATCAAGGTCTGTATCATCATCACCATGACGCATGATTCTCACCCGGACCATGCAGTGAATGTTCTGTCTAGCTAGGGAGCTTATTGGCAAAGAAGACCGCATTTTTGGATTTGAAAGATTACGATTCTCTTCTTTTTTTTCTTTTTTTTTTTTTTTCTTTTTTGTCCAAAATGAATGGCCATGCCAATCTGATGCAAGAGCAGTCTCAAAAATCAAAATACATAAAATTTTGCAGAATCTGTAAGCAATCATCATCAGGCCTCCATAGCCAGTCATCGAAATGGTCTGCAACAAAAACCGCCATCCAATCTGCTGTAGTGTTCGCTTTCCGGAAGATATGCCAGATTCATACCGCAACAGCTTGACGAAGGACAGTCCAGACAACTCGGATAAGCAGATAAACCTCAAACTACGTGGCGCCTTCCTGAATCCAAAAGATAACAGTAGCAGAATCATCCTTCAGAAAAATCTTTTTCACATGAAGCTGCTGCTTGACAAAGATAACACCTGCTCTTGCTGCACGAAGCTCCACCATCGAAACTAAGAGTATGATTCTCTTTAGCAGAGTATTACTCACTGAAACCTGAGGATTGATTGAACTAGCCAAGGATATCTTCTTATGCTATCACCATTTCTTCCTAGAAAATAAAGATATTACAATAAATATAAAGAAAATATGAACAATATCTTGGATGATAGTGTTATTCTTCCTTCAAATAAAGCTTTCTTTTTTAATTATTTGTATATGATGTGGGCTACTATCTTAGTCTCAAATGGAGATAAAGTATTTATTGTATTTTATTTTGCGAGTACCGTGACCTCAATTGTAGTTGAAGTATCAGCTGTATTTGATTCTCTTCTAGAATGGTGCAGCAGAAACTTCAGGAACATAACTTGCTTATGTTAGAACTCTTTATAACCTATCTCTAAATATTCTAATCCCCACATATACCTCCTTTCTTTTTTGTTTTATTATGTAAATCTTTCTTATCAATAAATTTTGGTGGCATTTGCCTTTTTTTATCATCAAAAAAAAAAAAAAAAAAAGCACTCGCATCTACTGTAAAGTGCAACACAAAGTAAAATGGAAAGTGCCACAAATTTGGAGATTACGATTCATTATGGATTGCCATTTCTGAGGAAGCTAATATTGCCAGCGAGGTTTCGACAAGGGAACTAATGAAACCATTAAACAGTTATAACGGCCATTGTTTTACCTCATAATATATGATTTCAATTTTCATATTAAAATAATATTTGTAGTGTGTTATTGTTATAAGTTACAAAAAATAATATTTGTAGTGTGTTATTGTTATAAGTTACAAAAAATAATGGATAATAATATAAAAATAATGACATATTTGCCCCATCAGTATTCACTTAACAAAATTATTATTTTTCAATTTGTTCGTACCCACTTCTTAATTAACACCAGCTAATCCATTATAATAGCCATCATAGTATGTACACACACAAAGCATTTTTGAGGGAGTCCAAAACCAATATGATGGCCATTATTCTAAACCTTGATTGTCAACTAATTATTCTATTGCTTCTAAAAAAACAAATTATATACTAACCACTATTCCCTTCATTGCAATTTTAAATATTATGGTAACTCATAATTTATTATTTTAGCAGTAACAAAATCGATACGGCAATTTCACCACCCCATTTCCACTAAGACGAAGATTAGTTTTGGGTGGCCAAAGCACTGCACTAATCCTGGCATTCCTCTTGGTGATTATCATCTTAAGTACATGTCATCATCAGAAGGAAGGTGCCACTGCTTGGTATGATCATAAAAAATTTGGGATAACAAGCACAATGGCATGGTTTTATGTCCCAGATCAGCCACTTTATATTTTTTTCAAAAAAAATGTCAAAGTTACATGGTCCGAGTCAATCTCTCTTAAGATACGGAACTGCCCTATGATAAGTGGATCATGATCTTTTTTTCATTATTATGAGAAAGAAATTGAACTGATTTGACAAAGGCTCCATGCACATAAATTTCTTGGGATATGATAATGATAAGCACTACAAAAGTGGATGACGTCTACAAAACACCAGAGTAGCAAAAATCTCATACAAACAAACAATGTAGATGATATCAAAGGCTTTTATTGTAGAACCTATTGGTCCCAGAAAACATTGAATATAATGAGAAGAAGGGAGAGAGAACACAAGGATGCTAATAATTTTCTTCAATTATTTTTTGTCTATCTACATGTAGTCTGACATGGTTTTCCTTAGATAACCTCACATGGTTTTCTACAGGAGCACGTGAAGATTCCAAACGACACTTCATGCCGTGCAAGTTCATAGCTAGCCGCTGTAAGGTCCCACTCAACAGGAAATAATGCGAAGACGTGCTCTCATTAGCAACTCCGACCGACTAGCCTATCATACAAAAAGCATCTAAGAATGAAGGATAGCGTACAGGGTGGTTGACATATCCATTGTAGGTAGAAGTTTAGGAGTCGTAAACTTTGATTTTTGCAATGTTGTTTGCAAGGGTTGTTTATTATTTAGCTATTGCATAATGTCATCAGGCACGATTCCGTTACCGCATGACAAAAATAGGGCTGCAAATTGGTCGAGTTAATCTATAATCTGACCCGATTAGGCTTGACCCTATCCAAATTTGAAGTGCCGGTCAGATCAAAAATTGGATTGGATTTAAAAACCATTTTGTGTCTTAGTTTTGTATCTATATTGATCCTACCCAACCTATCCTGTATATCATCCGGGATTAATTTAGATCAATAAAAGATAGGCCCGACCTGCCTAGACTGGAATCAAATTGTAAACCTAAATCATATAAAATCCTTTCTTCTATACTTTAAAAGTCTTTTTTAATTTGCCAAATAAACTCTGGTTTAAACCAATCCTTCTCTCTTCATCTTGAAAAGCCTCTCTCCTTTCATCTACTTAATCATATTTAAGCATCCGTTGTTTGCTTTGGTAGATTGTTATTTGTAAAATTTGCAACTGTATCAACATTTATTATTGAAATTATAGTTTGCAAACTTGTATCCCGGGATGACAATATTTTTTGGTTCACATTTAAAAATGAATAAAGATTTATATTCAAGTTTTTTTTTTTTTTTTGAGTTTTATTTAGAAAACATAATGGGTTTATATTTAACTATCAATTATTATACTCGGAGCTATAAAAGGTAAGCTAAATTCTTTAACCAAATTGCCGACCCAACCCTACTTGGTCTTGACCCAAATTCAAATACTGTAGTTTGGATCCAAGTCATGCTTCACCTCAATCCAACCTGGAGAACCTACTTGATTTACAATCTTTTCTACAGGCTCAACTTGAGCAGTTGAGCGGGCACAATCAGCCAATGAGTTGAGTCCAGATCCAAAATCAAGACCTAAACTTGAAACAAAGTTGGAATTGGCTCAACCATGCCTCAGTCCAACCCAGACCTATTTGCAGCACTAGACAGAAGTAACTGGATACGGAACATCCTACATTTTGCACCCAACCGGTTGCTTCATCCACCCATATAGAAACGGAAGGTTGACCATCGAAGCACACTAAAATGGCTCCTATTAGCTCAGGAAACGGTGACAGCGGTAATCATAGCAAACTATGTTGGCCAGATAGAAATTAAGTGAAACCATGAGACAATAATTAAGCTCTCCTCACGAATCACTGCAATGAGAAGTTCTACATTATTATTATTATTAGACAGACATGGCACCTCCAATCAGAAACAAGTTCTAGATTTTTAAGACAGAAGTCCAAAGCAGATAGCAGTCAAACTTATTAGAGGCCATGCATCGTCTCCCTGGTGTCTCAGAAAATAAATAGCAAGATCACAACGTTAGGAGATTTACAACCATGCAGGGTTCTTCAATGGAGTCACAACTGCCTTAATCTGTAAGTAGTTTTTGAGGCTATCGATGCCCTTTTCTCTTCCTTGCCCGCTCATCTTGTAGCCACCAAAAGGAATCGCAGCATCGAAGACATCAAAGCAATTGATCCATACTGTTCCAGCTCTCAGGGCACGCATCAAGGTGTTGGCAGTGTCCAGGTTGTTGGTGAAAACTCCAGCTGCCAGCCCGTAGCGAGTGGTGTTTGCCCTCTGTATGACCTCATTAAGATCACTGCCATCAACATGAAATATGATCATTACCAACAAAAAGGAAATCAAGCAGCAGGTCTACTCCATAGCTGCTTAAAAATCATTTCTTCATGACTAGCATCTAGAAGTGGTTATCGGTATGTTCTCAGCAAGTACTCTGTGAGATGTTCTTAGGTTTGTCTTAACGCTTATGGACCTTCTATAGAGTATGGAGGAAAAGAAAAGTAAGTTTCTTATTATGAAAGAAAAAGGAAATGTAGAACAACAGGTTCATCTTAAGCACCTTCCCTAAACATGCAGTGTTTACAATTGAGGCAAACAGTCATCCGAAAAAACCAATGTCTGAAATCACAAATTGAAAGATGTACTTGGAGAAATGTACTCACCTGAATTTTAAGATTGATTGAACTGGCCCAAAGATCTCCTCTTGTGCTATTGGCATTCCATCCTAAAAAGCATTGTGCAATGGGTTTAGGTCAAGCATGAATATACACTTTCCAGGAAATTTTAGTGATACAAGTGAACCATACCTTCACATCTGAAAAGATCGTAGGCTGAATGAAGTAACCCTTGCTGCCTAATCTGTCACCTCCTGCTTGAAGAGTGGCCCCACTGTCAACACCAGATTTGATGTAGCGCATGATCTTGTTGAACTGCTCCTCGTCTATCTGTGATGTTTAAAAACCACAATATGACATCACTATCAGCTTTCTGAAGAATAGACTGCCGTACAGGTGCATTATTTTCTTTGAAGCAGTTAAGCTGATCAAAGGAAAGGTTGAGCCTGATTTTCTGAAAATGTCAAGGAATATGTCTACTAGTCTTCTGCAAGCATTCTGCATATAATGTATCCACTTCTGTCACTATGGTTTCTTCAGCTTAAATATAACATTGCATCAATAATTTTATTTAATAACATAGAACAAGCTTTTCCAAGTAAATTCTCATCCTTTCTGCAGACTTTGATCAAATGAAACAGAACGTGTTTTTGATTTAGTCTATTTCAACTCCAGAATGAAGCTAGTTGCTATTTAGTGATCTTTTGATCATAAAAACATTGTTGAGAATGATGACTATAAGCACCTCAAAAATATGAGTGATAGCCAATTGAAAGAGAAGAAAATTCCTTCAACGTTTATATATGAAAGGGGGTCAAGTGCACAAGGTTCCTACTGTTGTGGGATTTGGGGAGGGTCAAATATCTGCAGCCTTACGCCGACATCTGTGTTTCAAACCCATGACATCGAGGTCACAATGAAACAACCTTAATGTTTTGCCAAGGCCCTCCCCCTTGATCATCCGGACATGAAAGAAGAAGAGAGATTTAAACATACCTGAGGACCTTGTTCAACGCCTTTTCTGAAAGGGTCACCAACAACACGCTTCAAAGCACGTGCTTTTGCTTTCTCCACAAACTCATCATACACCTTCTCATGCACAAATGTACGAGACCCAGCACAACAGCACTGTCCCTGTATCATCACAATTGTCATCATAACATCATTCTCCAATAATGCTTTTAGGTGTAAACATTAAATGCATTTTATTGAACAAACCTGATTAAAGAACAAAGCCATATGTGCAAGTTCCACTGCATGGTCCACATCGGCATCATCCATTATGATCATAGGGGACTTGCCACCAAGCTCTAATGTCACTGGCTTAAGGTTGCTTCTTGCAGCCAATTCAAGTACGATCTTGCCGGTATCAGTTGATCCAGTAAAAGCAAGCTGAAAATAAGAAAAAAAGGGGCGAAATTAGAAGATATAAGAGGGGTTAGAAAAGGACCAAGTTTTTCACATTAACTGCAATAGAACTATCTTATCATGTATGGGTAGTATTCCCTTCACAATCATCAGAACGATGCATTCACTATACGACTACTGCATGTCATCAGCTGCAATGGAAATGAAAACTTGATGATAAGCATTTCAACACATCAACCTCCAGGTACAAAGAATCATGCCTTTCTTCTTTTGTTCTTTCTTCTTTTTGAGCTATTTATGATCAATTTTCCAAAAAAATAAAAATTAGGAAAATTCTATAGGTAGCCACAAGTGCTATTGCATCGTTTATTTCTCAGGTCCCTCTAAACAACTCCTAGCTACACTGGAAAATTTAGATAGTCCCTTTTTATTTTTGAAAGGAGCTAACAGGTTCACATGAGCATCTGAGGTAACTTGATTTTCATTTTCATAATTTCATGCTAGAAGTGATTCAAAATGGTTGTCTTTGAATTTCCCTAAAAAAATATAAAAAATTATCTTTATGCATTGTTGGTGGAAACACGTGAAACCTGTATGAAGCCCTCAAGGTCACCATAGAGCATAGGCAAAGAGCACATTGTGTGCAATACCATACTCTTGAACAATGCATAAACGGCACACTACAATTAGGAAGTTGATGCCTGTAGTATTTTTCCAATTTCCAACTTTTAATTTTAGATCTAATCTATAAGTTGATGCCCCAAGGCTCATCATGGATAAAGATAGAATTTGAATTTTTAAGCACATAGGAGCATGCAAGTCTCATCATGCAAAATCATCTAGCATGGCTAGATTCCAAAATTTAGTAGATTTCCATTAAAACATTACTGGCAAATTCCCATTATAAATAAATACTTTATTATAATCTTACATTACTGACAAATTCTATATATTGGTAAAAGAATAAGTTTGTGAAATACCTTGTCAACCTCCATGTGACTGGCAAGAGCTGCACCAGCAGTTGGACCAAATCCAGAGATTACATTCAAAACACCCTCAGGAATCCCAGCCTAAAACATTTACCCACAAAATCATTTAAAATCCAAGGGAAGTGAAAAATTTGAGAATCGATCATGTGTTTTTAAAGAACAACACCAAGTTCCTGTTTCATTTTTTTTCCTTCTTTACCAAATATCAAACAAAATGAGTACATAGGATGTGAACAGACAAAGCAAACTTATTCAACTGGAATTTTGATAAAGATGTGAGAAAAGGAAAAGGAGAAGGCATAACAAATTCAAAAGGGAATCAGATGGCTATACTGGACAGCTATCAACTGGAACCAACATATCATCAGCACAAGTTGCAGCCAACATACATCAGAAGTTGGAATAATTCTATGCTAAATTCAGCCACATCATGTGAAAAGAATTGTTTGAGCTTGGAAGGATTAAATTCATTTTCTGTATAACATGGAAAACATTTGCAGCATAACGTTAATTCAACATAATGAAGTCCATAACTAATCCGTACATACTATAACTATATAAAGAGGACTAGTATTGGATTCCTCATACATGTTCTTATTATGGCATTTATTACCCCCTCTCTTCTAAGAATTACTAAGGATGTCCTTCATTTGAAGATTTTGCCAATATAAAGACAAGATGTATCATCAGATTAGTAAGATGGGATCCATTAAAAAGATGCATCCATCTCACAGATTTTTTTTAATTACAGACCTATATGCCATATTCAAACATCAAGACTCCGAGTTATAGCTAAACAGTCTTATATCTATGTCAATTGGTCAAGGGTGAATTTATGGCCTCAAGGAGAAAGGGACCCACTCACTCTAGCCTTATTAGCAGATCTTGAAGAAGAAAAGTTAAACATCAGAAAGATGCTATTGAAATTTCCAATTCTACCTGTTCAAAGAAAGTGAGATGCAATTACTGCACCAACCTCATGCAACAGTTTGGACACGTAAAGAGCAGATAGAGGAGTTTGCTCGGCGGTCTTCAATACTATGGCGTTCCCACATGCTAATGCTGGGCCAACCTTCCAAGCAAACATAAGAAGTGGAAAGTTCCATGGGATAATCTGTCCCGCAACACCAATTGGCTCGTGCAGGACTTGCACATGATGCGGACCATCAGCTGGCACAACAAGTCCATGTATCTTATCTGCCCAACCTACAGGATATCAAAGAAAATCGGCACATGCATGATTCAGTCAACTAATTAGGTTAGACAAAATAAAATATTATCCTATTGCCACTATCAGCTTTTATGCTCTACCAGCATAATATCGCATTAGACGGACCAACATTGGAACTTCTGCATTGGCAGCCTGTTCATAAGGTTTCCCATTATCCCAAGTCTCAAGTGCTGCAAGCTCATCATTATGTTTCTCGATCAAATCTGCGAACCGCAAAAGTATGCGTGACCTTTCCTGAACCAAAGAATTTCAAGAGAACATGTCAATTTGGCAAAACCTATTGAATGACACTTCGATGAAATTATATGAGATTGGTTAGGCCTTGAGATGCTAAATAGAAACAGAAGTTTCAAAGCATTACGTAGCCAGTCATCTTCGGCCATGGTCCTTCATCAAATGCCTTGCGAGCAGCAGCAACAGCATGGTTGACATCTTCCACATCTCCTTCAGCAACATGGGCAATCACTTCCCCAGTCCTAGGATCTAATGTTGGAAATGTCTTACCTGGGAGCAGTGAAATTTCCAAATGTTAGTTTACCATACAATGCGCCAACGAACAAGGTGATCATTGCAGATTTGATATCCCAATGACCAGAAGACACTTCATTTAGTTTACAAAAAAGAAGAAGGTTTTATTATAACAAAGCAATGTACCTGATGCTGCATCTACGAATTGCCCATTGATCAGAAGCTGTGTGTGGTGTACTTGAACCGGTGGCGTGATCGGTTCTTCAACTGCAACTGCGGTGCTAAACCTTCGAAGAACCCCCGATGCAGACGCATGTGTTCCATCTGAAGATGAGTATCATAAAATGCAACCAGATTCAGTCAAGACACAGAAAAGTATTCCATTAGAATCACTTGATTATGATGCATACTGAAATGAAACCGAAAATTTAAAAGCAGGGAAAGTCATAGACCAAAAGAACAAAGAAATTTTAGCTAATTGTCAGAATGTAAAAAGCACATATAGGATAAAATAAAATAAATGCTGATTAGAAAGGGTTTTCCTTTCTATTCTTTCTTTTTCAAAGCGTTTATTCATCCCAACAGGATATGCAATAAACACAAGCGAAGGAAAAAAAAAAAACAATTTGTCCCACTGTCTTCCATAATGTGAACACCCGTCTTCTTCTTCTTCTTCTTCTTTTCTTTTCTTTCTTTTTTTTTTGTTTTAAGAAGAAGAAGAAGAAGAAGAGGAAAATGAGATTAACTCGGTTAGCCTTTACCATCGACGAAAATGAGACGATTTATTCATAATGAGGAACAAATCATCCTGATGTTTCAAAGTCCAATCGGGGTCATTCAAAAACAGAGACAAATCTTTTTTTTGAGGCAAACGGAGGCTGAGGAGAAGCCACCAGACTTTATTGGTGAAGAGGAAAGGAATTTACAGGGGCTGCCTCCATTGCTGCAGGCCAACAGTCAACTATGACAGCCTACCCAAAAAAAAAACACCACCCCAGATAGGTGGAGAAAACAAGAATAAAACTGAGCCTCTAACAAGAAAACAGAGAGAAAGCCTCAAAAGGCCACTAGCTTTAAGGAATAGTATCCGGCAGGTTTCTGACATGATTCCAGATTTTCCCATGCTCCACCAAGAGGTTATCTTTGCAGAGACAAATCTGATGCGGCGGATAATTGGCAAAAACAATCAACAGAGCTTGCCTTCCAATATGCATGTGCTGGCAGAGAAAAATCTGTACAGAATCCTTTAAAAAAAATTATTCTTCCGAGTTTATGTCTGATATATTTCTGTAACTTCGCAAACTTACGAGATGAAAAACGATAGGCACAAAAAAAAAAAAAAAAACTTTTCTCAAGCAGAATGAGCCCATAAAAAACAAAGAGGATAATTTATTCCTCCTTTTAAGTTGATTTCCTCAAGATCGGATGCTGGAATGCCAATAACCATCTGTGAAGTGAAATGGTTTGGCTCTAATGAAAAATGTGAAGATCAAACATCGAATCATGTCTTCTTCTTCTTTTTTTAAAGAAAAACGTCGAACCATGTTTCGGTTTCTGATTACAGTCACTCAAACAGAGCCAGACCGGACGCAGGGGACTTGACTGGCAATAACAAGTAAAAGATTTTGCTATCCGATGTGCATCGGCTCGCACCAAGCTACATACCCAAAGAAACTACAAAACTGGAGGGATAATTATAACTTTTGGAGATTTCCAGAATCCCTGGAAGCGAAAACAAAAGTAAACTTTGCTAAAGTCTAAAACAGAGGAACCTTTCGATCAAAAAAGGGGCCCCAAAATCGCAGTTGAAGATCAAAAAACCGACCCTTTTTTGCAAAAGGAGTAATTAATCGATCAAAAATCACGAAATCAACCAAAAATCCAGAAAAAGACAAAAATAAGTCGTCACGATGAATTTTTTTCCCTCCAGAACAAGGGGAAAAATGACCAAAGACAGCAGTTGAAGTAGATATCACCCCAAGAACAAATTTTGGCTGCAGATGGTCAAAGAAAACAACTAAAAAGCCACTTCTAAACAAGAAAAACGTGAAAAAAATAGACGGAAACAACACGAATCGTAAAGGATCGCAGTAGAACAGGGGATCACCTCCGCGAAACGGAGAGGTGAGAGAGCAACGGGAAGAAGCGGAGAGAGAGCGCGAGAGAAGAGAGGACGCAAGCCTTCGCACCGCCGCCATGGCGTTAATTGCCGAGATCTCCACTCTCCTGTTAGTACTGTTCTTCTGGGAGCGAACGATCCCTGTGATTCTTTGCGATCCTACAATGGGGGCCGGTTGTTTATTATCTCAAGGCTGGCCCCCAATCGGCGAGGAAGGGCATAATCGGAAATAAATGTGACTACAAGGCCATTTGCCAACGACTTTTTAAATGAGGACAATTAAAAAGCTTCCAATAAATTAATTTGTTGGATAATACTGTCAGCAAGGGCCAAGGCGGCGTCGGTCCGGTCTCATTAGAAAATAAAATAATATTATCAGCCTGGAGTTCCAAATAAAATAATAGTCAGAAGGCTAAGAACGAATTATAATTAATATTTTTAAATAAAAAAAATTCTTATTAATCAATAAATATGGATAATCCTCGGTTCTCATTTTCTTTTGTATTTGACCTTATCATTGTTTCCAAAGATAAATAAATAAATAAATGTTTTGTAATTTTTATTATTTGATGTGTAGCCGGGCAAGGCACAGTCGCAGGTTTACCCGCGGGTACAATTTATGGAGTCGCCTGGTATGCCACCCTCATCCAACCTGCGTCCTCCTGCCACCTTTTTTTTTTTTTTTTTTAACAAAAAAAAAATTTAGGGGGACAATCTATTTTCTCTGAACGTGATCATAAGATCTCAATCTTTATTAAAAAATATTCGATTCAAGATGAAATTTGAATGAATAGACGATCTCTTCTTCATCATATGAACGAATTCAACGGATAAATACATCATCTCGGTACCATCAAAAGTCAACGAATCAAATATCATTTTCAGACGTTGTATCCGAACCATCAGGATACGCTCCATTCGACAATCATTTACGTCCGGATATTTAATCGCAGTCCGATATCCCTCATTTTGCTAGAACAAATTGTGAGTTAGTCCTATTGCCGTTTCGAGCAAAAGTTGTGCCACCCTCGTCCCACTTGCAACCAACAAGATGATATGGCGGAGGAGGATGTGGCCAGGAGTGCAAGTAGAACCTTGTGACTCGACGGTCGTGGGACGTATCTATAGTTGGATAACAGAAAGGTAATATGAAGCCTAGAGGTAGCAACTGGATCGGATCGAGTCATAAACGGATCGGATCGAGTCATAAATGGATCGAATCAAAAAATCGTCAATCCAAATCCGATCTGTTTATTAAACAGGTCAAAAATTTAAATATGAACCCGATTTATTTATTAAACAGATAATCCAATCCGATCCGTTTAATCCATTTGTTAAATAGGTCAAATTAGGTTAAATAGATTAAACAGGTTAAATGAATTAAACAGATCAGATTAAATAGGTCAGAAATAGGCTAAACAGATTTTAAACAGATTAAAAAGATCTTAAATAGATTAAACAGGTTAAATAGATCAGATTAAATCGGTCAGAAATAGGTTAAACAAGTTACGTAGATTATCTTATTCAAATCGATCTAGATATTAAGCAGATTAAATGGATCAAATATTTAAAATCTAAATTTGATTTAATTATTAAATAGATTAAATCGATTCGTTTATAAAATTTATTAAATTTTTTTATAATAAATTAAATATGGATCGAATTAATAGACCATACTGTATTTCGCCGGTCCCAACGAAGCCGGAAAGAGTCCCACAGAAGTCCTTTGGGAATTTGCATCACGGGACACGTGCAATGTCTATCAGGAACTAACAATTCGAAGGAAACGAACAAAAGGAGTGCATGTATATCTAAAATATAACTTGGAAAAAAAAAAAGAGAAAATAGAACGTATTTCCAAGCGTTTTCGTTGCCGGTGGAGATGAAGATGGAGGAGAGATAGAAAAGGGGGAAAAGGGGGAAAGGAAAAAGAAAAAAAAGAAAGCTTGAAAGGCAAAGCATTGAATGAAAATAGTCATGCATCGATCCTCCCTTAAATTGACAAGTTTGCTACTTGAGTTTTGGGAAGAGTGGGCTCTTAGGCTAGAACACCATCCTGTAATATACTTTAAAAAATAAAATAGGATGCAGAGCTTGATTGGAGTAGTGGATTGGACTCGAGAGGAAGTTAAAACTGATTCAGAGATGAAGAGAGAGGATTAAGGATCATACATGAGGTTTAGTCCCGTGTAGAATAATTAGTAGAAGATAAAAGGATTAATATAGATGATTGAAATGAAAATTTAACAGCTTAATTTTTTAAATTGAATTAAGTTCCAATTTGTATATCAACTACGGTCCCATTTGATAAGTATAAATAAGTGATTCAAATCATGACAAATTGCTTCTTATAAATAACTGATTCTAGTCTCTTACCAAAAAAAAAAAAACTGATTCTAGTCTTGCCAAATTGTCCCGTTAAGCTAAAAGCTTACTAAGAAAGATAATTGAACTAATTATTTCTCAGTTGGCCAATCACGTAGGCTTCTCTTTTCCTATCTTCGAAGTATTTATTTACTTCTTTAAGAAAATTCTCCAAGCGCCTCTGTTTGTGAGGCTTTTTTTCTTGTGCCTCAATTTTTAGCTTTGAATCACATGTTGTCCCAAGCACACAGCTTAAAATATTTGACTGTTCACCACAAGATAAGTGTTCAAACCTTTCCTCTAGATTAATTTTTTTATTTTTTTTCTGAAAAAGCATGAAATATACTAATATGCATATATCTCCAATACTCCATTAGCATGAGACTTCAGCTTATCCAATTTGTCGGCCTGCCATCTTCCAACTATAAGGATGATATATTCATACAATTATAACCTATCAGGCAAGTTTTGCCGTATCTTCGCAGGAGATCTTAAAGACACTGTTCTTTTTTCAAATCACGGTAGGAGAACACAAGTCAAAAATATTGTGGGATTTACCAAAAAAAAAAAATTTTGTGGGATCAAATATTCACAGTAGCGTGCTTGAGTACAAACAAGCTTGCAAAGTCACAATAACTTCAACTTTCTGTTTTCTTACAGAAACCAACAAAATGATAGCAGTTGTTGAGGCTAGCATGCCATCACCATCTTGTTCGCATTCGGTGCACCAACTCCATTGTTGTTTACTTCCAAAATGGAGGTCAATCCTTTTCATGAAAGCAATTAGCACAAAGTCTCACGAAGGATTTGGAAATGAGGGTCAAAAATTACTGAAATCTTTCGTTTTCTGGCTTTCTTTTTGGGGTTAAAAATGTTAGTTTGAGTGATTTATAAGCCTTTAGGTTGCAAGTTTCTAACTTTTTGCTTAACAAATTTACATATCAAAGATTTGGTTGCGAATTTATCAAAAAAAATTTTGTTACTCCTTTAAAAGGAAAAGAATACGAATACCGGAGATGATGGATGACTTTTCAATTATCGCATTATAAGGATGGTATCATAGTCTTTAGGAATTTTGCATTTTAATCTTCTAACATTATGAGGTTGTATTATCTAGCAATCATGATGTGGATGCATCCCATGTATCATGGATGGAAAGTCATGTGAGCTTTTTTTCTCCTCAATATAGTGGATGAAAAGTTTAAAATAATGCTCTTTTACTGAAGTTTTTTAAAAAAAAACAAAATCTGTCTTCTTTTGATTTAGAAATAAGCGTTATTGATTTATAAATTAAATTCCTTTTTTGGTGGTTTTATTAACACATATTATTATTTATGGTAGCTCTCCCTTCCAGAGCTATAAATTTCATAAGACCATACGGTTTTTGAAAAGCAATGATGTGACCTTTTGATCAAGCCTTTCAGTTCTTTTTTGCGAGGAAGTTATGTTAGTCATATTTCGACTGAGAATTGTCATCAAAGAACTCTCAATTTTTTTTCTTACGTTATTAAATTTGACTATTGCTGATTGGTTGTCGTAGTTGGGCTTAGTGACTCATCTCCTCGTCATCTGGCTGAACTAAGATATGGGCTATGGCACGAAATGTTTGAACTAGAGTCGGGATGGCAGTCCAGTTTGGATCTCTTTCCGTTCATATATTCAATTGCTTAACTTGCACAACAGCAGTCCATAAATTATAGCAATAAATAGGTTTCCTACCAAGCTGATCTAAAAATTTCTATCATTAATAACAGCTCTATACAATTAGAGCTTAAAATGGGCTGAACTAGACCGGGGTCACACTTCTATCCAAGTCCAGCTACAAAATTTTTTTGGATTTCGGACCGAGCTTAAACCCGAAAGTTTTTGAAAAACACAATACCGAGCCTGAACCTGAACCTGATTAGGTCGATCCAATCAGGTTCTCATTCATTGATTGTCAGTCTATCCTATAAAAAAATAAAAAAGAAACAAAACCCCTGGCCCTTGCTCCCTCTCCGATGAATGACTTCATCCGGGCCTACCGGATCTCCAACAGTGATGACGATCGAAGTTAGCAAAGTAACCTCCAACCCTATGGCGATGGCATCTACCACTATGGCTACCACAGCAACTATGATTGGGGCTATCGGAATGAGTTTCAGTTGATTCACACTAACAATGACAACCGGAGGTTAGAGATCATACCAGTGGTGGATTTTGGATCAAAGCTGGCAAGTTCTCAACTTAGAAACAACTTTAGCAGCAAAATTTGGGTTCATGGTGGAGCTCATTTGCGCATTAGAAATGGATTGAGAATTATCTGATCACATTCATCTTCTTGATCTGGCCTTGATGATGGCACTCCGGCTTCACTAAACCCCAACTCCCCATCCTTATTGGGAGGCTTTCCACTAGAAAAGGTGGAGGACCTAATTTAGATGATTCTTAGTCTCCACCTAGAAGCACAAGATTTGATCTTGCAATATTTGGACAATCCTAGATTCTCACGACCACCAGGGGCCCCTCACCCAGAGGGCTCTAGAAGATAAGCGACTTGGGCAAGGGGGTTGAATTGGCAAAATCAAGCTGGTCAAGCCACATCACTTCAAACCCATTTTATAATTGACTGGGCTAGGTCTAGACCTTCATTCAGGCTCTGTGTCGGGTCATGTATAGTTTTAGGCTCGGGCCATGCCAATGACATATCCAAGTAAAAATAAATATGCTCTATATTTAAGCCTGACCTAGAGTCCGTCCAACCTGATGGGCCTTGAGTAGTCCGAGCCCATTTCCAGCCCTATATACAATATACGATGTGTTGTTTCTCTATCTTTTTCAATTATTTCTGAAATATAATATAATAATATAATATATTATAATAAATAATTTTTTTTTATAACATTATACATTAAGAAATAAACTTTAATAATGACTAAGAACTTTTGTCATTAATATTGGTGTTATGAATACTAATATTAATAAATAACTATATACAAGTTGAATCTCAATAAAAGGTCCTATCGTTAATACCAACATCTATATAGTGAGTGAAGAACTACACATAGGTTAAGTCATATTGAGCAACGAACTTTAATGATGATCGAGGAGAAACTATCACCACTAATGTCAGCATCACTAATACTGACAACCACATGGCTAAAGAAGATTTCTATACAAAAGTCTCTATGCATAAAATCCCAACATGTTATTCAAGAGGTATGATTTTTTCTCCTTTTTTCGATTGTTCTTAAAATGATAATAAATTATAGCAAATAAAAAGCCATCAAAATCAAATGTTCAATATATATATATATATATATAGGGAGCATATCAAATGAGAAGAATAGCTTAATGTGAGAGATGAGAGGATATAATAATAATCCTTGGATCTACATCAATGGTTCAAATGAGCACCGCACATGCTCATGCGTGTGTGTTAAAAAAATTTAAAAAAAAAATAGATAAATCCTAAAAATATTTGGATTGTTCGAAAAATCACGTTTTCATCCAAACTGTTGATGTAGATCGAAGAGTTATTATTATGTCCTCTCATCTTTCATATTAAGTCACTTCTCTCACTTGATACGCTTTATATATATATATATATATATATATATATATATATATATATATATATATATAAAAGATCAGGGAGTATGAAGTAATTCTCTCAATCAGATAAACCTAAATCTCTTAAGAAAATTTAGAAAGAACAGCAAAATTATGAAAGCAGGATTTAAGTCTTACCTTTTTTCTTTATTTAATCATAGACTAAGTTTCATAT
The DNA here is from genome assembly GCF_000442705.2 of Elaeis guineensis. Lineage (NCBI taxonomy): Eukaryota > Viridiplantae > Streptophyta > Magnoliopsida > Arecales > Arecaceae > Elaeis > Elaeis guineensis. Next base: position 156,129,824 of record NC_025993.2, on the reverse strand, counting down.
GCGTTATTTATACTAGTGAGATCCATCCTTGTACAATTCAAGTCAAATTCCTCATCTAATTAAAAGAGGATAAAGTTTTCATGAAATAGACATGATTAGTGAAATAATCATAAAAAAATTAAAAATCTTATAAAAAGTAGATCTCGAATTTTATATCGATTTTATCTTTATTCTCTTTGCCTAATTCTTTACGAATTAGAAGATATCTCTGCTCAAAACTTTTTCAAACTGAAATTTTGAATTTGATTTCTAAACTTAAATGATGGAATTAGGTTGCAGTATATCACACATTTAAGAGGTGGCACTATGTTATAAAGCTCAAAATGTTACTTGATTTTTTTAAAAAAAACATCTCAATCGAATGCCTACAGATAAGCTATGGTTCTAAAAATTCGATGCACTGTTTGCTTCTAAGCCCTATATAGTCATCCATGCAATGGCTAAAATGGTTTACATCAAATTTAAAAATCCTCCTATATTATATATATGTGCATGATGTATACATATACGTACACATTTGATCAATACATAGAGTGCTGGGTGATTTAACAGAATCATCTACTGTCAGTAGGGCATATAAAATAGGGAACCGAGGTACTCATGCTTTTTGACTGCTATTTTAGTTTAACTTGGAGAGAGCTCTCCAATATTTTCTTTATAAAAAAAGGCTGAACATTTTTTTTCGGGTCTCTTCCGCATACTACCGTTTCATGCCCATATGTGTGTACAAATATAGCTATTTTACACAAGCTTATGTATGGATAAAATATCAAACATAAAATGGTACTCGGAATAGAAAACTAGGGATCAAACTTTTAATCAATAATAAATAAATACAAAAGGACAGTCAATTTAGGGACAGATCTCCATTTTCCATGTGCAATAAGAAAAGGTTTTCACAATGCCAATTTATTTAAATTGCTATAAAAAAATTTCTTCCAATTAATTAATGGAATGTGTCGTTGGCTACCCCTATTCCCTTTATTTATTTTTTTTTTTAAGCCAAAGTAATATATTCAATGCATAAGACATATTTCAATCCAGATGACCAAGTTTAACTGGCGCCCTCATTCACACCTTGTACTATCACAACAGACTGTCAAACAGAATGGAAGGAAGGGCTCCAAAACAGATCTCTATAGCCTAAAAAAATATGGTGAAAACAAGCATGATCTTCCGTCAAAGTATTTATTTTAATTTGGGCAACGGAACCAATATCTCATTTTGGTATGACCAATGGCTTGGAAGTGTGCCACCGACATCCAAATTTTCAGTTCTTTTTCATCTTTTCTCCACTCAACTTGTCTGTTCGTAAATTCAAAAGAATTCAGAACATTGAGACTGACTTTTAGAGAAGATGTATCTTTGAACATAGGGAAAATCTTTCAAAGTTTCAATAGAAATGTTGTCAGTATAATCCTCTTGGAGACACCAGATAACGTCAATTGGAAATGGAGTGCAAGCGAAAAATTTTTTGTTAGAAAATGTTATCAATTCTCCAACGACAGCGGTATCAGATCTACCTTTGCAAAGAAAATCTGGTGCATATCTGTTCCAAAAAAAACTAAAATTTTCACTTGGTTGCTGCTAAACAACAAAATCCTTGCTGTATAAACTCTTCAAAGAATGAATGTTTGGACATCTCATGTTTGTCCAATGTGCTGTTTACACCCAGAATCCACAAGCCATCTTTTCACCACCTGCATCGCATCTATGCTGAATCCATTTGACGGAGAATCACGCATTTTGGATACCCCGTCTTCGGTCGAAGATCTTTGGGAAAGCTGGCGCAATCGTCTTCCAACAAAAATTCATAGACAATCCTGGGATACCATCGCCTCAACTATCTGTTGGTTGATCTGGAAGGAAAGAAATAGAAGGCTGTTCAAGTTTGAAGCTCTAACAGCAAAGACCCTGATTCCAAGAATTATTCAAACGCTCACAAGCTGGTCTGCAATCATTGAGGATAAGTACAAATCCAGTATTCAAAAAATGATTCAACAGCTTCGATAGCTGCCCTGGGACCGAAATCTTCGAATAAAGAAACTAAAGATGCTGTTCTCATCCCATTTGGTTCGTTTTTTAGACAGCTGCAAACGAGTTTTGATTTACTGAAGTCATGTAAACCTATAAGACTATTCTGAATTTTTCATCTGAAAACCTGTAACCCACACCTAAAAATTTGAAAATTCTATAAAACTGCCCGCCTTAAACTATGTCTTTTTCTGGTTGACCTTGGTCAACCAACTGCTCTAATCATTAATAATAATGAATAATAATACTATATATATATATATATATATATATATATATATATATATTAGCTTCTATTGTTTGTCTGAAATGCAATGCTTGCCAATCCCTTAGTTTGCGAAGGGCCGGACACTGGAATTTGGAATCACACTGGAATTTGGAATCCAAATTCCTGGAAATGGGTGAGATGGGATGTCCGGCATGAATATATCCAGTATATTGCTTAAAAATGCTATCAAATCTGTTGCGGCCAATTCCCTCGTCGTCTGGTCGCCGAGAACGAGTGCCTGCAAAAAAAAATCCACACTGATCGGAGGCGACTCCGGCGGGGACCCTCCGATGGTCAAGTCAGAGAGGAGACTAGGCAACAGTGAAAAGGAAAGAAGAAGCTCAACGAGAGAGAGGGAGAGCTTGAGAGTTTTCGAAGGGACCTCTTTAACACTGTTCCTTTCTCCGATTTATAGTAGGAGGTGGTATGGCCCCACCGTCGGTGATGTAGACAACTGGAGAGTTATCAAATCGTCGGAGGTTGTCACGTCGTTGACAAAGCTGACAGGTCCTAGGAATTAATTCGCGTCCTTGACAGGACAGCGCCCCAAGTTTCTTGGCAGGACAATGCCCCCTGACGTTCGTACAGCATTCGCTTGATAGGACTGCAGTCCATGCCGCTCATTCAGCGTCTAGAAGGACATGTAGAGGTGGGGCGTCAGGTATCGAAATTGATGGTGAGTCGGCGTGTCCCACCCGATAGGAAGTCGGTCACGGGGGATCGGCTCTCAGGTGATCAGAGGCGACGTTGGCCCGTTAGGCCGATCCGCTCCGGTCGGACATGATCGGTAGTCACTGTCGGTTGCCCACCATCGGTCGGGCGAAGTCGGTCGGACGAAGTCGGTCGGCCCATTCTCATGGACAGTCAGGATCGAGACCTGTAGTCGAGTTGGCGTCGAGGACGGGTCGGCGCTGGTGAGTCGGCAATAGGGTCGGTCGGTATATCCCAATAAAATCTTTGACTGTGGACCTTGTCTGGTCTAAAATATCCCGGCATATCTTCTCCCAAATTCTTAATGATAGTTTAGTGTTTCTCAAAATGCTAGTAAACGGGCATAAGCAAGCAAAGCATGGAAGATTATGCGCATAAGATATTCATATTATAATAATCACGATTAACATTCTATTTTAATACATATCAAGAATTGAGAATTTTGAATATTCTAAGAGAGGGATTCCCAAAAAAAAAAAAAAGAGAGAGGGATTGGATGGTACCCAATCATGCAACCGATTTTAGCTCTTTCTGCCATTCAAATAAAAGAAAATTATAGTAGCGCAATCATTTTCAAAGACACCCTCTCAAATGAGAGAAAATTCTAAGAGAATGGTTGGATGGTACCTAATCTTCTCATGTCATCTCCAATTGATCATGTAATTATCTATCTAAATAATTTCTACCATATAATCAGCTATGTAATTACTTATTAATGCCAACACTGATTTTTGATGAGAAAAAATGATTAAAATCAAAAAGAAGAATGATATTAGGGATTGAATTTGAGCTTTTTGAATTTTAAAAATTTATTAAAAATCAACTTAAATTTAGAGATCAAAAGCACGATTAATCTTTAAAAAAGAAGAAAGAAAAAAAAAAAAAAATAGGAGGCATGTTGCACAAGATAACATTAGTTCTATCCTCCATCTAAGGATGAAAATGATATGGATATTATTCATTCGGATTCGTTTTCGTATCCGAATCATTCCGAATATGGATAAAAATTTGAATATCCAATTAGCATCCGTATTTGTATCGATATCCATCAAAAAAAAATAAATATAAATATGAATAGATGACTATCCAATCTATATCCAAATATCCGTATCTATATGTAATCTTATATAATTTTATATAATATTTATTAATTTTTTAAAAAAATATATAACTATATAAATATATTATTAATTTGATTTATTATCTATATAGTAATATCTTTGACTCTATAATTATAAAATCTAATTATTTAAATCATATTTATAATGATATTGATACTTCAAATATAGATCATATCTCTCTAAAATAAATATAAATATAAATTTTTATATCTCAATAATATTTATATCTATATTTATATTTATTAAATTATATATATATATATATATATATATATATATATATATATATATATATATATATATATTGGATTCATATCTTATCCAATTTCAGTCTTATCTTCGGCATAGCCATTGCAGTGCGGATCGCAAAAGCCACGGATGCCTGTCATTTTTTTTCCAGAAAAATGCTTCCTCGATTCCTGTGTCTGATTTGCTCAAACTTGGAGGAAGTCTAATGTCAACATCCACGATGGAACAAAATAAATAAATCCTTCTTTCTTCTTAGCCTATCCAAGTCTGCTATATTACACTTCTACCATCCTTCTGAAAAATCCACCGTCCAGTGGCAAAATTCGTAATTTCAAAGGCCACACGGAGCAAAGTAGAGGGCAGTAGCCGTTACACGCGGCACGGACAACGAACGGATAGCACTAAGTGGGTGAGCGGGCCAATATTGTGGCGTCAACCGGCGGTCTACAGTCGGCTAGTTTCCAATTATTGGTTTGCGACCTGCGGTCAACATCGGACGGTTCGAGAATGAGAAGCTTACACATCGAACGTAGATCCTCTCTGATATCCAAAAAAATACCACAAAATACTATGCATTGAATACCATACATCTTAAGATGGAAGGCCACATATATTAAAAAAATTAAAAAATATAAATATATATAAACCCTAAAGTATTTAAATAATTTGAATAGCCGTTTATTTTACGATGAACGTCATCTAATCATGCACAATACTCCACGGTACTTTTTGAGTACCGCAAAAAATCTTATTACAAAATATTAACCTGTCATGCCATCCCTCCCTTTTGGATGTGCTAATCATTGAGCGAAAAAATCTCTCCAAAAAGATGAAGCGATGGAGCTAGGACTGACAATTTTCGATATGATCCATTGACACGGATACAACATGACATGTACTTAAATAGATTCGGATTTGGAATAAATGAGTTCAGATCATAAGCAGATCGGCCCGTTTACGACACGATAAATTCATGTTTTAAGTGGGTTGACCCGCGAAACCCATTTTCACCCATTTTGATCCATTTTGACCCTTTTGACTAAATGAGTTAAAACAGGTTAATGGGTTACACAATACGTTTAAACATGTTTATTTTAAGATTACTTGAGGACAACTGAGAAAAATCAAAAAGATTATAATTCTAATATAAAACAAACAATGATTTAATTCGGAGCTGTGAATTAGCATAGTAGATAACTAAGAGTGCATTTGGTTAGCCATTAAAGGAGTACTTTTTTTATTTTTTGATTTTTAAAAAATAAAAATCAAAAAATAATATTTGATAATATCATAAAAAGTAAAAATCAAAATAATCAAAATAATTGCTTTATGTACAAAACAAAAAAATTTTACTTTTCAAAACTTGCTTTTCTTCTTTTTTTTACTTTTCTACATCTAAAATGCCAAACCAAAAAGTAAAAAGCCCGAACCCTTCTCCCTCATCGAGCTCTTCATCTCTCCACCTCTTTCTCCCTCCCTTTTCGAATACTTCTCCCTCGTCGAGCTCTTCACCTACCATCCCCAAACGTTGCTTTTTGCTTTATAACTACGTAGTTATCAAACATATTGTTTGCTTTTTTTACTTTTACTCAATAACAAAAATCAAAAAAAATAAAAAATATTTTTAAAAATTAAAAAATAAAAAATGTAACCAAATGCATCCTAAATTATTTTTATATTATTTTAATTTTTTGATTATTTTTTTATTATTTTAGTTAAATTTTATAAATAAATCAAATAATTAAACAAGTCATTAGGCATGTCGTGTATCCATTTGACCCACCAACATAATTATTAATCATGTCAGATGGGTCGTGTCATGTCAATCCGCATATATTCGTATCATATTCGTGTTTTACAGATCGATCTATTTAATTCAACGGGTCATGTTCGGATTGAACTAACCCATGTTATACTCTCAGATTGACACGATCCATTTACGACCCGTGCACACAAATTGCCAGCTCTAGATGGAGCCTAAAACCCATCACCCTCAAATTGAACCAAACAATATCACAAAGTCTTTACATCTGGTACATGCCACATCATACAAGGACCGGTCACTTCAAAAGGTGCGGTTAATTAAGCTGAAGTTCAAAATCTTGGTTCATCGAATATCTATATTTAAATAATTTTTTAAGTAGTTATTAAATATTTTATTTTATAAATTTTTATAAATATATTTATATTTAAATAATTTAATTTATTTAACTTTGTTCTAGAAAAATAAGTTGATAAAATAAAATTGTGTAATGGATATTATAGATTTTTTATATATATACCTTCCTAAATATTCAAATTTACATAAATATCCTTTCAAAATTTATATTTATATATATATCCTCATAAAATATTTATTTTAAATCTATACTCTTTTTTTCTTATTTTTTGCATATATATCCATATCATCTAACATTGTTAAAAAATTAATAATTTAAAATTTAATGACTAAAATATTCTTATGGATAGATGTGCAAAAAAAAATGATAAGAATGTACAAGTAAAAAATAATAATATGAGAATATTCATACAAATTTGAATGTTTAAAAAAATATACATGTAAAAAATTTTAATTTAATTTTTATCTATTTTATCTAGATGGATTTGGATCCTCTAACTCTACAACATAGTATCATATTGCATAATATAACAACATGATGATGATATTATATAATATTTTATATATTAAAATATTATATTATATTTAGATAAGATAGGATGACTATGTCTATTTTATAACAATATGACATACGTTATACATTTCACAAAGATATTTTTTATAAAAAAAATTTAAATAATATAATAAAATTATAAATTCTCATTGTTACCTAATGTCCAAACTCACAACTATGCCCATTCGGTGCAATGTACAAGCTATCCATCTAATATCAAGTTTAGATATTTTTTTCAGAAGCATATTATTATACATTACAAAAAATATGGATAGTTTTGATCTGTCTATTTGTTGGAGCAACGCGCACCGGATTGGATCGATCTGGGCTTGTGATCTAATATCTAATTTTTTTGAAACAATTCACCAAACACATTGCAGGCATAAATAAACAAAGACAAAGAATCAAGATTTACGTGGTTCGGCACAAAAAGCCTACATCCACGGAGAGGAGGAGCAATCCACTATATATCCGTCCCGAAATTTAGGTACAATATGAGGTATAAAATACCTTTTCCCGAAACCAACAAGAAGGCAACAAAATATCGAATAGAAGGCAACCAAGATCCAATAGGATCAACCAATCTCAGCCTCGGCAATAGATCAAGATAAAACAATACCTGAGATGAAGATACCTTCCTCAACCCTCGGCAAAAAATCAAGATGATACCTCCTTACCAGCTGTAGCAGCACAAGGTGTCCGTGAAACCGAGAAAGAAGAAGACAGGTAGATCACCACCCGAAGGCCAACAGAAAAAAGCCAGAAAACAACCTGCACACGAGGCACAGCCGAGATATCGGCCAGAGAACAGAACCCGCGCACAAGGCACAGCTGAGAGATCGGCCAGAGAACAGGCCAACACCGAAGAACAAGCAAGAGAGATCGGTCAGAGAACAGATCCCGCGCACAAGAGATGACACAGGCCAGAGAACAGAATCCACGCACAAGAGGCACAGGTGAGAGGTCGACTCACAGGTGAGAGGTCGACCCGAGAACAGAGCCTGCGCACACGAGAAAGCAAAAAAAAAAATCCCGCACAAGAAGCCCTAGAAATTGTCTCCGCCCGCTCTTACCTTTGTTTACAAAGAAAGGATGCCAGTGGCCTCTTTATAAATGAAGAAAACCTTCTAAAAAAAATAGAGTTTGAGCCGATGTAGTATTCCCAACTGTCACGGGAGAAGAATATGGAAATATGATTTGGAGCCAAATATAACAATCCTCCTCCTTGCGACAAATATTGTACCTTTTATATATCAGATGGAAAAATTTATAACCTCCTCCTCACCACAAGCCCCACAGAGCATTACCAAATATTTATTCCAATCAAGTTCAGGAAATTCCTGAACTTAATTGCAGGGATTGGTTTAGTGAACATGTCAGCTGGATTATGGGCAGTGTATATTTTCTGAAGTCTGACAGCACCTTTCTCTACTAGGTCTCTGATGAAGTGATATCTGACATCTACATATTTTGTTCGTTCATGATACATCTGGTCTTTGGCAAGGTGCAAAGCACTCTGACTGTCACAATGAATGTCTAAACAATTCTGTTTGAGACCCAAATCCTGTACTAACCCTTTTAACCAAATAGCTTCCTTTGCTGCCTCTGTCAATGCCATATATTCTGCTTCAGTGGTAGATAAAGCAACTGTAGACTACAAAGTAGCCTTCTAACTGACTGCACATCCAGAAAGAGTAAACACATATCCTGTCAAAGATCTTCTCCTGTCCAAGTCACAAGCATAATCTGAATCACAAAATCTTGTAACTATGCAATTACTCTGTGTAGAAAATATCAATCCCAATTTAGAAGTGCCTTTCAGATATCTAAGTATCCATTTCACAGCTGACCAGTGAGCCTTCCCAGGTTTATCCATATATCTGCTTACTACGCTTACTGCCTGTGAAATATCAGGTCGAGTGCAGACCATCGCGTACATGATGCTGCCAACTGTGCTCGCATATGGCACTCTAGACATATATCTCTCCTCATCCTCAGTCTGAGGAGAGTCTCTGACAGAAAGTCTAAAATGACTGGCAAAGGGGGTAGTGACAGGCTTGACTGTAGACATACCAAATCTGTCCAAGACTTTTTCAATATAACTATGCTGAGTAAGAAAAAATCTACCTGACTGCCTGTCACGAATAATCTCCATCCCAAGTATCTTCTTTGCCGGTCCAAGGTCCTTCATATCAAATGCAGTACTGAGCTCGGCTTTCAATTTCTGGATGATTGTCATATCTTTGGCTGCAATTAGCATATCATCCACATATAATAACAAATAACAAAAGGACCCATCTGAAAGCTGTTGGTGATACACACAACTGTCATATGGAGATCTATTGTATCCATGGTCAACCATAAATCTGTCAAATTTGCGGTACCACTGTCTTGGAGACTGCTTGAGACCATATAATGATCTCTTGAGTAGGCATACATGATCTTCTTTATTTGGAACCTCAAAATCAGGTGGTTGTTGCATATAGATCTGTTCCTCTAAATCATCATGAAAAAAGGCTGTCTTAACATCTAGTTGTTCCAGCTCCAGATTTTGAGAAACAACAAAAGCAAGTAACACACGAATAGATGAGTGTTTGACTACAGGAGAAAATACCTCCTTGTAATCAATACCCTCTCGTTGACTGTATCCCTTTGCTACCAACCTGGTCTTATATCTTAAGTCTTGGGGAGTGGCTCCTTCTTTCCTTTTGAAGATCCATTTGCAGCCAATTGCCTTTTCACCTTTTGGTAATTTGATTAACTCCCAAGTCTGATTCTTTTCTAGAGACTGAAGTTCTTCAACCATAGCCATGGTCCATTCATCAGCTCGTGAACTACTAATGGCCTCCTGAAATGTGGTCGGCTCATCACCAATGGTGTCTGCAACACTCAGAGCATAATAGACTAACTCAGCACAAGCAGAATCCTCAAAACCATACCTTTGAGGTGCTCTGATCTGACGCTTTGATCTGCGAGTGGCAATACTCTCAATCTGATCCTGATCTTGTAATGTCACCTCCTCCTGAGTCTGAATCTGTGCATCTGTCTGTTGTTGTTGTGATTTAACAGTCTGATCAATGTCTACAACATTCCTCTCCTGTTGTTCCCGATCCTGATCACTTTGAGAAGAATTAGGCTGTAGCTGCCTTAAAGCAGTGGCTGTCTCATAGAATGTCACATCTCTGCTGACTAGAAATCCTTGAGATCCAGATTCTGTGCACCATAATCTGTAGCCTTTTACCCCATATGCATATCCAATAAATATGCACTTTTTAGCTCGAGGGTTCAACTTCCCATCTTTTACATATGCATAAGCTGGGCACCCAAAGATTCTGAGTATTGAATAATCTGCAGGTCTTCCTGTCCACATCACTTCGGGAGTCTTCATACTTAATGCTGATGCTGGAGATCGGTTTATAACATAGCAGGTTGTGTGAGCGGCCTCTGCCCAAAAATCTCTACTTAATCCTGAACTAGATAGCATAGATTTGACTCTCTCTAATAGTGTCCGGTTCATGCATTCTGCCACACCATTCTGTTGAGGTGTACCCACTGTTGTTCTATGTCTGATAATGCCTTCTGTCTTGCAAAAGTCATCAAATTCTGTAGAACAAAATTCTAAACCATTATCAGTCCGAAAAGTTTTCACCTTCCTTTCAGTTTGCCTCTCGACCATAGACTTCCACCATTTGAATGTTTCAAATACATCACTGTTATTTTTAATGGTGTATATCCAGACTTTTCGGGAGTAATCATCAATAAAAGTGAGTATATATCTTGATCCACCCTTGGATATAATTGGGGCAGGTCCCCATAGGTCAGAATGAATATAGTCTAATATACCAGTTGTCCTGTGCATGCCTGTAGTGAAGCTGACTCTGTGTTGTTTTCCAAATATGCAGTGCTCACAGAATCCAAGTGCACCAATCTTCTGACCTCTCAGCAGACCACGTCTGCTCAGCTCCTGTAGACCTCTGTCTGAAATGTGTCCTAGTCTCTGGTGCCATAAGTGTGTTAACTGTTCAAGAGAAGATTGTACTGCCGATGTCTGACCAACAACTGTACTGCCATCCAAGTAATAAAGGGTTCCACTTAATTTACCTTTTAATAAAGTTAATACCCCTTTATTGATAGTAATAGATCCTCTACTCCATCTGCCCTCATATCCTGCTCTGTCAAAGGCATGTATTGAGAGAAGGTTTTTTTTTTAATTTAGGAACATATCTGACATCATCCAATATCACCATGGTATTTGAATTTGATTTAATTTGAATTATTCCAATACCTTCTATATTACAGATGCCATCATCTCCAAGAAGAACAGTACCACCTTCACAAGATCTAAAGGAAGAGAACCATTCCTTGTGAGGTGTCATGTGGAAAGATGCTCCAGAATCTACTATCCAAGTGTCAGCATGACTAACACTGCAGGCAGCTGTGAATACTGCATCATCTGATATACTACTATGATTTTCTGAAGAAACTGCAATTGATGCTGTATCAGAGATTGTTCCTTTATCCTTTTGTTCCTTTTCCCTTTTAGATTGTAGAAGTCTACACTCAGATTTCCAGTGACCGGCTTTTTGCAGTAATGACAAATACCTGATCTTTTGGGCCTAGACTTTGATCTATTTTTAGACTTACTCCTACCTTGTCCACCCTTTTTCTGTTCATCTCTACCTCTAACAACAAGACCTTGAGCTGAAGTCTGAGCCTGATGCTGAAGCTGTACTTTTAATCTAAGTTCATTGGATAACAAAGTAGCTTCTACTTCTTCAAGACTTATTGTTTCTCTTCCATAAAGCATGGTAGTGGTAATATGCTCAAAGGACTTGGGTAAAGAGTAAATTAGAATCAAAGCCTTATCTTCTTCATCTACATCGACACCAACATTTACTAGATCAAGCAGGAGCTTATTATACTCATCCAAGTGATCTTTAAGTGAAGTTCTTTCTGTCATACGAAATGTGTGTAATTTTTCTATCAAATATAATCTATTAGTCAGGAATTTTGTCATGTATAAACTGTCTAGTTTTTCCCATACACTTTTGGCTGTATCTAGTTCTACAACATTACGAAGGACTATCACTTAAACCTGAAAACAAGGTTCCTAGGGCTCTCTCGTTAATCTCTTCTTTAACAGCTTCATTATCTCCCGAAATTGAATCTATACCCTTAAGGGCTTTTGCAACACCTTCTTTAACTAACAGATATTTCATCCTTACCTTCCATAGTGAAAAATCTCCCGTACCATCAAAGACGGCCACTTCATGCCTGACGGTGGTGGAGTGAGAGACAGATACCGGATCATTAGCCATTGAGAAACTTGGTTTCTTGTCACCAACCATCCAAGAGCTCTGATACCAATTGTTGGAGCAACGCGTACCGGATTGGATCGATCTGGGCTTGTGATCTAATATCTAATTTCTTTGAAACAATTCACCAAACACATTGCAGGCATAAATAAACAAAGACAAAGAACCAAGATTTACGTGGTTCGGCACAAAAAGCCTACATCCACGGGGAGGAGGAGCAATCCACTATATATCCGTCCCAAAATTTAGGTACAATATGAGGTATAAAATACCTTTTTTCGAAACCAACAAGAAGGCAACAAAATATCGAATAGAAGGCAACCAAGATCCAATAGGATCAACCAATCTCAGCCTCGGCAATAGATCAAGATAAAACAATACCTGAGATGAAGAAACCTTCCTCAACCCTCGGCAAAAATCAAGATGATACCTCCTTACCAGCTGTAGCAGCACAAGGTGTCCGTAAAATCGAGAAAGAAGAAGACAGGTAGATCACCACCCGAAGGCCAACAGAAAGAAGCCAGAAAACAACCTGCACACGAGGCACAGCCGAGATATCAGCCAGAGAACAGAACCCGCGCACAAGGCATAGCCGAGAGATCGGCCAGAGAACAGGCCAGCACCGAAGAACAAGCAAGAGAGATCGGCCAGAGAACAGATCCCGCGTACAAGAGATGACACAGGCCAGAGAACAGAATCCACGCACAAGAGGCACAGGTGAGAGGTCGACTCACAGGTGAGAGGTCGACCCGAGAATAGAGCCTGCGCACACGAGAAAGCAAAAAAAAAATCCCTCACAAGAAGCCCTAGAAATTGTCTCCGCCCGCTCTTACCTTTGTTTACAAAGAAAGGATGCCAGTGGCCTCTTTATAAATGAAGAAAACCTTCTCAAAAAAATAGAGTTTGAGCCGATGTAGTATTCCCAACTGTCACGGGAGAAGAATATGGAAATATGATTTGGAGCCAAATATAACACTATTTTTTAGATAAAATAACTTTGATCTATCATTTGATAAAATGATCATTTTATCTGTATAAATCAATAAATAAAGTATACTCATCATTTTAATTATGTATATTAATTTTTCTTTATTAGAATAAGAAAAAAATTAAAAAACCAAGAGAAGTGTATTACACATAAAAATTTAATTTAAATTTTTTTTGTACGTATATCTTTCTAAACATTCAAATTTACGTGAATACCCTCATAAAATTACTATTTACATATATACTTTTATATATTTTTTTACATATTTATTTATAAAAATATTTTAATCATTTTAATTTTAAACTGTTAATTTTTAACAGCATCAGATGATATGGGTACATATATATTTTGTTGGTGCAAAAATCTGCTTGCGCCGGAGAAGCTGGAGTTGGGGAAGCCGCGGTCGCCGCCGGGACCTGCAAAGGAAGTCTAAACCGGAGGTGGGGTTGCTCCGGCAAGATCCTCCGACGCTCAAGTCAGTTCTCTGCCTCAACAAGAATGGAGTGCTCGAACGGAGAATTTAGCAGAGTTTTGAGATAAGAAATGAGCTTATAGAATAACGTATCTGGGTCCCCCTTTTATAGGCGGAGGAAGCAACGGATTGATGGCGACATTTGTAACCGTCTGGTAGTGGGCCGCCCATGGTCAAAGGAATTTATTGCGAAGGGTAGTGGAGTAGACCCGTGGCTATTGCCATGGCCTGCCACGTAGAGCCTGTTGCAGGTAGTGGAGCGGCGTCCGCGGCTTCCCCAACTCCAGCTTCTCCGACGCAAGCAGATTTTTGCACCAACAGGATTGGCGCTAGAGGAAGGGCTTGAACCTTCGTTGTACCCTTGTTCTTAAAGGGGTGCTCAACGGATCCGCTTCCGGCCATCTTTTCCGGCACCCACTCCTCCTTCCCTCATCTGATGCCTTCTCACGAGGTCTTTGCACAACTGCCTCCGGCTATGGTCACCGATGAGGAGTGGTCGGGTGACTGATCTCTGTCGGGTTCCGTCAATACCATCTCGGGGGAATCCCGGCGGGAGGCAACCAACGTACCAGCTGCATCCCCCAAGCGGCAAAAAGTTGAAGAACCCATAACCTTCACCGAAGAGGACACCCAGGGAGTCCAATTCCCTCATAACGATGCGGTCGTAGTTTTCTTGAACATAGCAAATTACGACGTCCGTCGCATTCTCGTCGACAACGGGAGTTCGGCCGACATCTTGTTCTACAACGCCTTTTCAAGAATGACCACTCTTGGCGGTCATCTGAGACCGATTTGCTCCCCCTTGATAGGGTTTACCGGTGACGCCGTTCCGACGGAAGGAATGATAGCTCTGACTGTGACCGCGGGTCAGTATCCAAAGCAGTCCAGAGCTCTGGTGAATTTCCTGGTGGTAAAGGCGCCATCTGCCTACAATGCAATCCTTGGCCGACCCGGCCTCAATGCCCTCAGAGCTGTTGTTTCAACCTACCATTTGAAATTGAAGTTCCCCACCAACCAGGGGATCGGAGAGGTCCGGGGAGACCAAGCCCTGGCCAGACATTGCTACAACATCGCCTTGCAAAGAAGCGATCAAGCGGACCTCTGTCCGGTCGATGGATTGGATGCTCGCGATGACCTCACTGAAGAGAGGAGCGGTCCAATCGAAGACCTAATACCAATCCCTTTGAATGATGGGAACACGGAGCATGTGGTGTTAATTGGCTCCAACCTGGGGGAGGAGGTGCGGACGCGTCTTGTTGATTTTCTCCGAAGGAATGCGCACGTTTTCGCGTGGGTCCCGGCGGATATGCCGGGGATCGACACAGAAGTCATGGAACATCATCTGGCAGTCGACCCTAAACATCGGCCGACAAAAGAAAAAATCCGGAGTCATGCCCCAGAGAGGCAGAAGGCGATAGCCGAGGAAGTGGATAAGCTTCTCAAGGCCGAATTTATTAAGGAAGTCAATTATCCTGAGTGGATCTCCAATATTGTTTTGGTCAAGAAAGCAAACGGCAAGTGGAGGATGTGTATCGACTTCAAAAAGCTAAATAAGGCTTGTCCAAAGGACAGCTACCCCCTTTCCAGGATCGACCAGCTGGTGGACGCTACCTCAGGCCATGAGCTCCTCACTTTTATGGACGCGTTCTCCGGCTATAACCAGATTAGAATGGCATCGAAAGATGAAGAAAAGACAGCTTTCATCACTAATCGCGGCCTTTACTGCTACAGGGTCATGCCATTCGGCCTCAAGAACGCGGGCGCAACCTACCAACGACTGGTGAACAAAATCTTCAAAGAGCAGATCGGCCGAAACATGGAGGTTCACGTGGACGATATGCTTGTAAAAAGCAGGTCTTCCAGAAATCATGTCGCCGACCTCGAGGAAACCTTTGACGCTCTTCGAAAGTATAGAATGAAGCTGAACCCTACCAAATGTGCTTTTGGGGTAACCTCAGAAAAGTTCCTGGGCTTCATGGTATCGGGGTGCGGGATTGAGGCCAATCCAGAGAAAATTCGCGCCATCCAAGAGATGACCGCCCCAAGGTCGATCAAGGAGGTTCAGTGCCTCACAGGAAGGATAGCGGCTCTTAATCGCTTTGTCGCGAGGTCGGCCGAACGATGTTTGCCCTTCTTTCAAACCCTCAAGCGGTCGAAGAACTTCTGTTGGACCTCTGAATGCCAACAGGCGTTCGAAGAATTAAAAAGCTACCTTAGCTCACCTCCGCTGCTGGCGAAGCCTGAACCTGGGGAGGAACTATTTTTATACCTGACGGTCTCTCCCACGGCCCTCGCAGCTGTCCTTGTCAAAGAAGAAATGAAAGTCCAGCGACCAGTCTACTACATTAGCCGCGCGTTGAGGGACGCCGAGACCAGATACACTAAATTAGAAAAACTGACCTACGCCTTGTTGGTTGCAGCTCGGAGACTCCGACCTTACTTTCAAGGGCATACCGTGACGCTGCTCACCGATCAACCGATCAAGGCGATCTTGCATCGAGCTGATACTTCCGGAAGGATGGCAAAATGGGCGATCGAGCTCACGAAATTCGACATCAACTACAGGCCTAGACCAGCAGTAAAGGCCCAAATACTGGCAGATTTCATTGTAGAGTGCACCATCCCAGAGGAGGCCGAACCTGAGCAAAGCAGAGTTATCAACCTGAAGTCTCAACCGAACTCTCCCAACGAAGAAGCCAGTCCCTCCGATTACTTTTGGACCCTCTATGTGGATGGATCTTCCAACATGGCAGGCGCGGGTGCAGGCCTGATCTTGGTCGGCCCGGAGGGAGTCATCGCGGAGTACGCTCTACGCTTCGAGTTTCCCGCAACAAACAATGGAGCGGAATATGAGGCTCTGATTGCAGGATTAAGGATCGCCAAAGAGCTGGGAATAGGTCAACTCCGGGTGCACAGCGATTCCCAACTTGTGGTGGGACAAGTCAGCGGGAGTTATGAAGCGCGGGAGGACAGTATGGCCAGGTACCTTGAGAAAGTGAAGGAGCTTACCCCCGCCTTTAGCAACTTCGACATTAGGCAAATTCCAAGGTCGGAGAATACCAGAGCCGACCTTCTCTCCAAGCTGGCCACGTCGGCTCCAGCCGAATTGCCCAAAGGCATCCTCTTTGAAGTTCTGAAACATCCGAGTACAGAAGAACCACGGCCTGTAATGGAGATCGACCACGAGCCCAGCTGGATCGACCCACTGATAACCTATCTTAGAGATGGAGTTCTTCCCCGGGATGCGAAGGAGGCTCGGAAGCTCTGAAATCAAGCCTCCCGGTACATCCTTTATGAGGGTAAATTGTACAAAAGATCATACTCCTTGCCCCTCTTAAGGTGCCTCCGGCCCTCGGAAGCTGACTACGCTTTATGGGAAGTACACGAGGGAGCTTGCGGAAACCATTTGGGTGTCAGATCTTTATCCCACAAGCTACTCCGCCAAGGGTATTACTGGCCAACGATGCATCATGATTCGATTGAATATGTCAAAAAGTACGATCAATGCCAGAGATACGCCAACGTCCAGAGACAGCCCGCCACTGAGCTCACACCCCTAAGTGCCCCATGGCCTTTTGCACAGTGGGGGATGGACATCCTTGGCCCCTTTCCCATGGCGTCTGGGCAAAGAAAGTTCCTCCTTGTAGCGATTGACTACTTCACCAAATGGGTTGAAGCCGAACCACTAGCAAAAATCACAGAAGCAAAAGTGCAAGATTTCGTTTGGAAGTCAATTGTGTGCAGGTTCGGTCTACCTAGAACTCTAATCACTGATAACGGACGGCAATTCGCGGGAGCAAGATTCACTGAATTCTGTGAAGATCTAAACATCTCCCACAACTTCACATCAGTAGCCCACCCTCAGGCGAACGGCGAAGCTGAGGTAACTAACAGAATCCTTTTGCAGGGAATTAAGACAAGGCTTGAAAAAGCAAAAGGAACTTGGGCGGACGAGCTTTATCACGTGCTATGGGCGTATCAAACTACCCAGAGGTTACCTACAGGGAAGACTCCCTTTGCTTTAGCCTTTGGTATGGAAGCCGTCATCCCGATCGAGCTTAAACTCCCATCGGCACGAGTCGTGGCATTCGACGAACCCCAAAATGCACAAAGTCTTAGAGCCAACCTCGACCTGCTGGAAGAAAGACGGGAGATTGCTCAGGTTCGAATGGCAGCCTATAGACAGAAAGTTGCTCGATATTACAACGCCCGGGTCAAGAACAAAGCCTTTAAAGCAGGAGATCTAGTGCTTCGACGAGCTGCTGTCTCGCAACCTCAGGACCGGGGGAAGCTCGCCCCGAACTGGGAGGGACCTTATGAGGTCAAAGAAGTAGTTCGGCCTGGAACTTATTATCTCAAGGAGCTCGGAGGAGCCGACCTCCCGCGATCGTGGAGCTCAGAAAACTTACGGATGTACTACCAGTGACTTCGTTTTAATCGAAAATCGCATACCCATGTGTCTTTGGATAATTCAAGCAAATTGTATCAAAAACAAAAGGGCAATCTCATAAAGTCGAAGGCCCGATTCCTTTTAGACCGGATGGGGGGAGAGGCCTTACAACGCCCATATGTGCCCCCACAGCCCTGTTAAGGACAGGAGGAGAACCTCGCCCTAACTTGAGCAAAGTCGAAGGCCCGGTTCCTCTTAGACCGGATGGGGGGAGAGGTCTTACAACGCCCATATGTGCCCCCACAGTCCTGTTAGGGACAGGAGGAGAACCTCGCCCTAACTTGAGCAAAGTCGAAGGCCCGATTCCTTTTAGACCGGATGGGGGGAGAGGCCTTACAACGCCCATATGTGCCCCCACAACCCTGTTAGGGACAGGAGGAGAACCTCGCCCTAACTTGAGCAAAGTCGAAGGCCCGGTTCCTTTTAGACCGGATGGGGGGAGAGGCCTTACAACGCCCATATGTGCCCCCACAGCCCTGTTAGGGACAGGAGGAGAACCTCGCCCTAACTTGAGCAAAGTCGAAGGCCCGGTTCCTTTTAGACCGGATAGGGGGAGAGGCCTTACAACGCCCATATGTGCCCCCACAGCCTTGTCAGGGACAGGAGGAGAACCTCGCCCTAACTTGAGCAAAGTCGAAGGCCCGGTTCCTTTTAGACCGGATGGGAGGAGAGGCCTTACAACACCCATATGTGCCCCCACAGCCCTGTTAGGGACAGGAGGAGAACACTCGCCCTAACTTGAGCAAAGTCGAAGGCCCGATCTTTTTAGACTGGGTGGGGGAAGGCCCTGCAACGCCCATATGCGCCCTCCAAGAGGAAAACCTTGCCCTAACTTAAGCTACTTCGACCGATGGTAAGCCCAGCCCGGACTCCTACGGGAGCCGGGCTCCAATCGCCAACATCAACTACAGGACAACCCCGCCCGGACTCCTACGGGAGCCGGGCTCCGCTGACAATAGCAACTGCCGATAAGCCTTGTCCGGACTTCTACGGGAGCCGAATTTTTGCCTATGACTTTGATTGCAGGAAGACTTCGCCCTGACTCCTACAGGAGCCGGGCTCTATCCACGACGCCAAGGAAGGCTCCACCCGGACTCTTACGAGAGCCGGGCTCCGTCCATAACTCCAACTTCAGGAGGGATTCTCCGTTCGGACTCCCAAGGGAGCCGAACTCGGCTCCGACTTCAGTAGAGAAAAAACTCCAAGCAAAAAAGGAAAGCAAATAGTGCCCGAAGGCAACGGAAGCTCGAATCCCCGAATTCAAGCCCTAGGAGGGACCTCGGGCCTGAATGGCCCCAAGCGAACCTGCAGCCATCAACGGAATGACAATTGGGTATCTTCGAACGGCGTAAAAGCCAAAAAGGAGCTCGGCAAATGACAACCCTACATGAACAGAAGAGGTCGTCGATGACCTTGGGACGACGTGAAAAAGAAAAGAAGAAGAGAAGGAAGAAAGAGGAAAGGAAAATGAAGAAGTTCGACAGACAACTATTTAATGCAAGATGCAGACGAGGTAACAAAATCTCTTTTTCATTTAACAAGAATATACGTTATAAGACCCGATAGGTCAAGAAAAAAAAAAGAGAAGAAGAAGATACACATCATCGCGAGCCTCGTGAACACGGTTCGGGAAGGATGAATCGGAGGCCGCTCCGGGCTGCAAACTCCCCTTCCCGTCTCTGTCCTTCTCAGTCGCGTTCTCCAGTGCGTGTGACAGCTCTCGCCCCACCTCGCTTCATTCTATCTCCGAAGTCCCAACCCTAGCGAGAAAAGGGTGGGATAGATCCCCGGGGGCGGTAAGGGCAACGGCGGCAGTAGCGAAGACCTGTTTCAAGAAGAACCGGAGTCACCTTGGAAGCAGTAGCGACGCCAGAGATATGCTTCATCTCCGAATGCTCCACGACAGCCGCCACCCAAAATGCTCCGGCAAGGTCGGCATGCGCTACTTCCACCGTCCCCGCAACAAGTTCCACTGCCCCACCGTCGACGCCGACCGCCTCTGGTCCCTCGGCCCCGACGGCATCAAGGATCCCACCACAGTTTATGACGACAGCTCTGCCCTCTTGACCGGTATCACCCCGCCTTGCTACTCCAAAATTCGCAGGCAGAATAACTTCACCGACAGCCCCCGTTATTAAACCCCTGTTGTTGAAAGAATTCTTTCTTGGGTCCCCTTTAAAACGATGGAGATTCTCACCGGCCGCCGTTCTCCTCCTCACCTTCCTCCAAGCCCTAGACATCCCCTCAAGAATGGCCTCCGGGGTAGAGGACATGGCATAGGAACCCTCAGAGAAGAATTGGGGGGCTGAAGAAGGCAAGGACTGGTGCGAGGGAAGCGGCTGAGGAGCAAGGCTCTCAGGCGAAAGAAAGGCACCAGGATGAAGCCATGAAAGGATTAGGAGGTTTAAATAGCCGACAGATCCTACTGCAGTTATGGCGGCGGGTGTTCCTGGGCCAACTGGTGCGTGCCACATGTCGCGCTTATCCCCTTCATCGCTATCGAGGGTTGATCGTTCACAAATTTCCGTGGCACGACGCTTGGGATCGCATTCCGACGGGGGTTCCGAAAAGACTCTTCAGGTCACCTTCACCGAAAAGCGGGCTCTGACGTGCACACATTAAATGCCGAAATATCTGGGGGCGGCGGTGCGCAGGATTCGAAGGGACGGCTTCGGCTGTGTCCATCTCTCTGTACTTCCTTCGTTCGAAATTCAAACTCGGAAGTAGGGGGACTGGTGTTGGGTATAAAATACCCAGCCGAAGTCCTCCACAGAATCAACGGATCCACCAACAAGGCCAGCCTCAAAAGAAGTCTCCGCCCGGACTCCCACGGGAGCCAGGCTTCATCCTCGACGACCAACAACTTCAGCTACAAGACAGCTCCGCCCGGACTCCTACGGGAGCCGGGCCCCGCCGACAACTCCAACGACTGCAGACAGATCTCATCCGGACTCCTACGGGAGCCGGACTCCGCCGACAACTTCGGCCTCAAGTGGACTCCGCCCGGACTCCTACGGGAGCCGGGCTCCATCCTCAGCGTCAACTGCTGGTAAGCCTTGTCCGGGCTCCGACGGGAGCCGGACTTCGCCTTTAACCTTGATTGCAGGAAGACTTCGCCCGGACTCCTACGGGAGCCAAGCTTCGTCCTCGACTCCAACGGCTGCAGACAGACTTCGTCCGAACTCCTACGGGAGCCGGACTCCGCCGACAACTTCGACCTCAAGTAGACTCCACCCAGACTCCTACGGGAGCCGGGCTCCGTCCTCAGCGTCAACCGCTGGTAAGCCTCGTCCGGACTTCTACGGGAGCCGGACCTTTCCTTTGACTTTAATTGCAGGGAGACTCCGCCCGGACTCCTACGGGAGCCGGGCTTCGTCCTCAACTCCAACAGCTGCAAGCAGACTTCGTTCGGACTCCTACGAGAGCCGGACTCCGCCGACAACCCCGACCGCAAGCAGACTCCGCCCGGACTCCTACGGGAGCCGGACTCCATCCTCAACGTCAACTGTCGGTAAGCTTCGTCTGAACTCCTACGGGAGCCGGACTTCGCCCTCAACTCCAACGGCTGCAGACAGACTTCGTCCGGACTCCTACGGGAGCCGGACTCCGCCGACAACTTCGACCTCGAGCAAACTCCGCCCGGACTCCTATGGGAGCCGGGCTCCGTCCTCAGTGTCAACTGCTGGTAAGCTCCGCCCGGACTCCTACGGGAGCCGGACTTCACCTTTAACTTTGATTGCAGAGGACTCCGCCCGGACTCCTACAGGAGCTGGGTTCCGCCCGCAACTTCAGCTCCGAGAGGGTTTCGCCCGGACTCCCACGGAAGCCGGACTCCACCCACGACCCCAACCGCAAGGAGGACTCCTCCCGGACCTCTACAGAGGCCGAACTCCGACCGCTGCCGAGCTTCAATCGACAGATCCGCGCCCCCTGGCAGGTCACAATAACAACCATGATCCTGTTCCACTTCCTGTAGTGGATTCCGCGCGGCTCCATCATTCTCTGCGGCGGACCCATTACTCTCTGACAGGCTGTGTCAACGGCCACGATTCTGCTCCGCTCCCTGCGGCAGGTGCTGCACGACTCCACTACTCCCTGACAACTAGCGGCAACGGACGCCGCTCCACTACCTGCAGCAGGCTCTACGTGGCAGGCCATGGCAATAGCCACGGGTCTACTCCACTACCCTTCGCAATAAATTCCCCTGACCATGGGCGGCCCACTACCAGACGGTTATAAATGTCGCCATCAATCCGTTGCTTCCTCCGTCTATAAAAGGGGGACCCAGATACGTTATTCTATAAGCTCATTTCTTATCTCAAAACTCTGCTAAATTCTCCGTTCGAGCATTCCATTCTTGTTGAGGCAGAGAACTGACTTGAGCGTCGGAGGGTCTTGCCGGAGCAACCCCACCTCCTATTTAGACTTCCTTTGCAGGTCCCGGCGGCGACCGCGGCTTCCCCAACTCCAGCTTCTCCGGCGCAAGCAGATTTTTGCACCAACATATTTTATATATTTTATGTATACCCTCATAAAATATATTTTATAAGGGTATAGATACAAATATCAATTTAAAAGAAATATTCATATAAATTAAATATTTATGAGGGTATACACGTAAAAAAATCCGATATAATCTTGATGTAAATCAAAATTTATATATAAGAGAAATTAAAGCTCCAAGCATTCTATGGAAAGTACAAGCTGCCTTAGTAAAATTTTTGAGCAAGTCTTCTAGGTACGTTAAACATGTTCTCCTTAACTTTTTAGTTTGATAAACTGGCACCTTGCGTAATCTAGATTGGCATGGTATTTTGAACCTTAATAAGATACATAATCCAAATTTATGATCTAGATAACTGCACTTAAAGTTTAGCCTTTAAGGGAGGAGGAAGCCTTAGCTTACCCAATTTAGACTAGAATTTCTACCAAAAATATCCAAGACAAAGGGTAGACTTGTAGTACTTGAGAAGACATACTTACCACGTTGTGATGTAGCAAGCTTTACCAGGAGAATAGCATTTTCACCGGGACACGTTTCTTATTGAATGCATTCATCCCTTCCTTTCTTTTTCTTTGCTGCCCACCGATTCCTTTTGATCATTCTACTCTAATTTTTCCCTATTTGTACAATTGAAATCACAACCATCTATATCCAATATGTCGCGTGCATTGGATATGCTTATCACTGGCTGTTTACGTGAGAATTTGCACTGCCCTTCACTTCTACGCCAAGCATCCAGTATGGCTTTCTTTTTTAGGAAAAAAAATCAGATTTGCAGGACTCGGTACCGTCCTTTCCTCTTCTGCTCAAATCTCCAGTAACTTTATGCAGCAACGCAACAACAATTTGATATATTGTTATCTAACTGCTAGCTCATGGAACACGTAAACCCCTTAACCGCTCAAATCTCTTCGTGCCACATTGACAATAAGAAATGAGTTTGAATACAAGCGGGCAAGTCTTTGCAACAGTCATTGTGATAATAAATTAGTCGAATGCCCACACATTGCATGGAATCGGATGTATGAAAGTAATTTTTTAGATGTTATTATCTTATTTTTAATTATTTAGATATTATTATTTATGAAATTATAATATATAATATTTGACGGTTAAAAATATTGATGTGCTTAGATTGATGAAAAAATAATGTGAAACAACTAATTAACATAGAATTAAATAAACACGGACTTCTGCAACAGTGTAAAAAGAAGCAATAGTGAATAAGAAAGAATAATTTCATATCTTATATATGAGGAGGAAAAATCATGCATCTATTAAATAAAAATTAATGTATTCTTGATAGACTATAAATGTTAATAAACAAACAACCTTTGAGTTCCCAACGCACAGCACATACAACACTAAAGAGGTGTTCTTTCTAGATGGCACAATAAATCATTAGAAAAGTTGAGTTGGCAACACTCCAATACTCCTTCATAGAGTATTGTTATATATATATATATATATATATATATATATATATATATGATCTGTAGTCAGAGTAGGATCAGGTAATTTTTTTTATTTTCCATCAGTATCATGTAGTTTTTAGCATCATCTGAGAAACCTAATTCGATTTCTCATCAACTATACAAGAGGGTTGCTGTTTTAGTAGCGACAACCTTCTGCTCCTTGTTTTATAGCATCATTTGGGGGGAGGGTCTGTCAAAGGGTCCGATGAATCTGAGCCCTGATGAATCTGAGCCCTGCCACCATCCCCTCCTCTGGCTCCAATGCCACTAACCCCCCTCAGGAGGTGCCCGGGAATGGGAGGGGAGGGGGGTTGGGAAGGATAGCAATAACAGAGAGACCCACGAAAAGGAAAAAAAAATGCCTTTGAGAAGCTTCAAAGGAAGTCCAAAGTGTGTCGAGTAAAAAAAAAGTATACAGCCACATGTGTGCACAGTCACTCCAACATATTACACGCCACATAGCGCGCATGGAACAAATGGCACAATAAAATTCATTTGAAAAGTTGAGTTGGCAACACCATAATATTTGAAAAAGCTGAGTTGTCAACACTATAATATTCCTCCATAAAGTATTGCTTTATATATATATATGATATATGATATATGATATGATCTATACCCAAAGTAAGATCCGATAATTTTTTTTGTTCCCTATCAGTATCATATAGTTTTTAGTATCATATAAGAAATCTAATTCGATTTCTCATCAGATAATAAAAAATAATCAAATATAATAATATTAAGAAAATAATATTTTTTTGAAACATATAATTTATTTTTTAAAAAATTATTTTGAGTCTAATTCTACTCTTTAGAAATATACAATCATTCAATATAAAATAATTAGTACCTAATAGTGGGACAACACATAGCTACATACATCATGTTATAAGACATTAAGTATCATTCTTATGTAGAACTTCATCTTTGATTTAAAAATTCTACTTTAAATTAGTGCCAAGGTAATAATAAATTTTTTGAACTTTCAAATAATAATAAAAAATAATCCATAAAACATAACAAAGTATAATAAATTTTATTAAGAGGGAGAGAGAGAGTTACCTCGATGGCTTACCTACTAAGTGCAATCGATAACTTCATTATGTTGTATCGAACTTCAAGTTTGTATATTAAACCTCAACTTTGTTATGCTGTATTGA
The DNA here is from genome assembly GCF_000442705.2 of Elaeis guineensis. NCBI lineage: Eukaryota > Viridiplantae > Streptophyta > Magnoliopsida > Arecales > Arecaceae > Elaeis > Elaeis guineensis. The sequence goes on along the minus strand of NC_025993.2, from coordinate 156,104,405 downwards.
ACTCTCCTCTCAGAATCTAGAAGCTATTATATTCACATCGACATCATTTCATTAAGCTAATAAAGAAATATAAAGCATAATGAATGATC